>NW_027307796.1:702500-919671 GCF_047496885.1 Scyliorhinus torazame
ATCCAGGGTTCACGGTAAATAATGATATACTACCCTGGGACCACTGTAAATAATCATAGTCTTCACAGGGACCACAATAAATAATGATATACTGCCCAGTAACCAGTATAAATAATGATATACTACCCAGCGACCAGTGTAAATAATGATATACTACCCAGGGACCATTGTAGTTACTGATATATTATCCAGGGTTCACGGTAAATAATGATATACCACCCTGGGACCACTGTAAATAATGTTATACCATCCAGCGACAACTCTAAATAAAGATACACTACCGAGGAAACACTGTAATTAAAGATACACCATCCAGAGTCCATTGTAAATAATGAGATACTACCCAGGGACCACTGTTATTAATGATATTCTACCCAGGGTCCACTGTAAATAATGATATACAACCCAGGGACCACAGTAAATAATGAGATAATACCCAGGGACCACTGTAAATAATGATAAACTACCCAGGGACCACAGTAAATAATGAGATACTTCCCAGGGACCATTGTAGATACGTATATACTACCCAGAGACCACTGTAAATAATGATATTCTCCACAGGGACCACAGTAAATAATGAGATACAACCCAGGGACCACAGTAAATAATGAGATAATACCCAGGGACCACTGTAAATAATGAGAAACTACCCAGGGACCACAGTAAATAATGAGATAATACCCAGGGACCACTGTAAATAATGATATATTACCCAGGGACCATTGTAGATCCTGATACTCTACCCAGGGACCACTCTAAATAATGATATACTTCCCAGGGACCACTGCAAATAATGATATTCTCCCCAAACCACAGTAAATAATGAGATTATACCCAGGGACCACTGTAAATAATGATATATTACCCAGGGACCATTGTAGATCCTGATACTCTACCCAGGGACCACTGTAAATAATGATATACTACCTAGGGACCACTGTAAATAATGATATTCTCCCCAAACCACTGCAAATAATGAGATAATACCCAGGGACCATTGTAGATAAGAATATACTCCCCAGAGACCACTGTAAATAATGAGATACTACCCAGGGACCACTGTAAATAATGAGATAATACCCAGGGACCATTGTAGATACTGATATACCACTCAGGGACCACTGTTAATAATGATATACTACCCTGGAAGCACTGTAAATAATGATATACTACCCACGGCCACTGTAAATAATGATATACTACCCTGGGACCACTGTAAATAATCATATTCTTCACAGGGACCACAATAAATAATTATATACTACCCTGGGAGCACTGTAAATAATGATATACTATCCAGTGACAAATCTAAATAAAAATATACTTCCGAGGGACCACTGTAATTAAAGATACAACATCCAGAATAATGAGATACTACCCAGGGATCACGATAAATAATGATATACTACCCTGGGACCACTGTAAATAATCAGATTCTTCACAGGGACCACAATAAATAATGATATACTACCCAGTAACCAGTATTAAATAATGATATACTACCCAGTGACCAGTGTAAATAATGATATACTACCCTGGGACAACTGTAAATAATCATATTCTTCACAGGGACCAGTGTAAATAATGATATACTACCCAGGGACCATTGTAGTTACTGATATACTATCCAGGGTTCACGGTAAATAATGATATACTACCCTGGGACCACTGTAAATAATCATAGTCTTCACAGGGACCACAATAAATAATGATATACTACCCAGTAACCAGTATAAATAATGATATACTACCCAGCGACCAGTGTAAATAATGATATACTACCCAGGGACCATTGTAGTTACTGATATATTATCCAGGGTTCACGGTAAATAATGATATACCACCCTGGGACCACTGTAAATAATGTTATACCATCCAGCGACAACTCTAAATAAAGATACACTACCGAGGAAACACTGTAATTAAAGATACACCATCCAGAGTCCATTGTAAATAATGAGATACTACCCAGGGACCACTGTAAGTAATGATATTCTTCCCAGGGTCCACTGTAAACAATGATATACAACCCAGGGACCACTGTAAATAATGATATTCTCCACAGGGACCACAGTAAATAATGAGATACAACCCAGGGACCACAGTAAATAATGAGATAATACCCAGGGACCACTGTAAATAATGAGAAACTACCCAGGGACCACAGTAAATAATGAGATAATACCCAGGGACCACTGTAAATAATGATATATTACCCAGGGACCATTATAGATCCTGATACTCTACCCAGGGACCACTCTAAATAATGATATACTTCCCAGGGACCACTGCAAATAATGATATTCTCCCCAAACCACAGTAAATAATGATATACTACCCAGGGACCACTGTAAATAATGATATATTACCCAGGGACCATTGTAGATCCTGATACTCTACCCAGGGACCACTGTAAATAATGATATACTACCTAGGGACCACTGTAAATAATGATATTCTCCCCAAACCACTGCAAATAATGAGATAATACCCAGGGACCATTGTAGATAAGAATATACTCCCCAGAGACCACTGTAAATAATGAGATACTACCCAGGGACCACGGTAAGTAATGAGATAATACCCAGGGACCATTGTAGATACTGATATACCACTCAGGGACCACTGTAAATAATGATATACTACCCTGGGAGCACTGTAAATAATGATATACTACCCACGGCCACTGTAAATAATGATATACTACCCTGGGACCACTGTAAATAATCATATTCTTCACAGGGACCACAATAAATAATTATATACTACCCTGGGAGCACTGTAAATAATGATATACTATCCAGTGACAAATCTAAATAAAAATATACTTCCGAGGGACCACTGTAATTAAAGATACAACATCCAGAATCCATTGTAAATAATGAGATACTACCCAGGGATCACGCTAAATAATGATATACTACCTTGGGACCACTGTAAATAATCATATTCTTCACAGGGACCACAATAAATAATGATATACTACCCAGTAACCAGTATTAAATAATGATATACTACCCAGTGACCAGTGTAAATAATGATATACTACCCTGGGACAACTGTAAATAATCATATTCTTCACAGGGACCACAATAAATAATGATATACTGCCCAGTAACCAGTATAAATAATGATATACTACCCAGCGACCAGTGTAAATAATGATATACTACCCAGGGACCAGTGTAAATAATCATATTCTTCACAGGGACCACAATAAATAATGATATACTGCCCAGTAACCAGTATAAATAACGATATACTACCCAGCGACCAGTGTAAATAATGATATACTACCCAGGGACCATTGTAGTTACTGATATATTATCCAGGGTTCACGGTAAATAATGATATACCACCCTGGGACCACTGTAAATAATGTTATACCATCCAGCGACAACTCTAAATAAAGAT
This sequence comes from Scyliorhinus torazame, assembly GCF_047496885.1. Taxonomy (NCBI): domain Eukaryota; kingdom Metazoa; phylum Chordata; class Chondrichthyes; order Carcharhiniformes; family Scyliorhinidae; genus Scyliorhinus; species Scyliorhinus torazame. Next base: position 705,918 of record NW_027307796.1, read on the forward strand.
ACACTACCGAGGAAACACTGTAATTAAAGATACACCATCCAGAGTCCATTGTAAATATTGAGATACTACCCAGGGACCACTGTAAGTAATGATATTCTACCCAGGGTCCACTGTAAATAATGATATACAACCCAGGGACCACAGTAAATAATGAGATAATACCCAGGGACCACTGTAAATAATGATATACTACCCAGGGACCACAGTAAATAATGAGATACTTCCCAGGGACCATTGTAGATACGTATATACTCCCCAGAGACCACTGTAAATAATGATATTCTCCACAGGGACCACAGTAAATAATGAGATACAACCCAGGGACCACAGTAAATAATGAGATATTACCCAGGGACAACTGTAAATAATGAGAAACTACCCAGGGACCACAGTAAATAATGAGATAATACCCAGGGACCACTGTAAATAATGATATACTACCCAGGGACCATTGTAGATCCTGATACTCTACGCAGGGACCACTCTAAATAATGATATATTACCCAGGGACCATTGTAGATCCTGATACTCTATCCAGGGACCACTCTAAATAATGATATACTTCCCAGGGACCACTGCAAATAATGATATTCTCCCCAAACCACAGTAAATAATGAGATTATACCCAGATACCACTGTAAATAATGATATATTACCCAGGGACCATTGTAGATCCTGATACTCTACCCTGGGACCACTGTAAATAATGATATACTACCTAGGGACCACTGTAAATAATGATATTCTCCCCAAACCACTGCAAATAATGAGATAATACCCAGGGACCATTGTAGATACTGATATACCACTCAGGGACCACTGTAAATAATGATATACTACCCAGGGACCACTGTAAATAATGATATACTACCCAGAGACCAATGTAAATAAAGATATTCTCCCCAGGGACCACAGTAAATAATGAGAAAATACCCAGGGACCATTGTAGATACTGATATACCACTCAGGGACCATTGTAAATGATGAGATACTACCCTGGGACCACAGTAAATAATGATATACATCCCAGGGACCATAGTAAATAATGAGATAATACCCAGGGGCCATTGTAGATACTATTATACCACACAGGGACCATTGTAAATAATGAGATACTACTCTGGGACCACAGTAAATAATGAGATACTACCCTGGGACCACAGTAAATAATGATATACTACCCAGGGACCACAGTAAATAATGAAACAATACCCAGGGACCATTGTAGGCACTGATATAACACACAGGGACCATTGTAAATAATGTGATACTACCCAGGGACCACAGTAAATGATGATATTCTACCCAGGGACCTCAGTAAATAATGAGATAATACCCAGGGGCCATTGTAGATACGGATATACCACTCGGGGACCACTGTAAATAATGATATACTACCCAGCGACCACTGTAAATAATGGTATACTGCCCAGGGACCACTGTGCTTAATGATATATTGCCCAGTGACCACTGTAAATAATGATATACTGCCCATGGACCACTGTGAGTAAAGATGTACTGCACAGTGCAGACTATAATTGATGACATACTGTCCAGGGCCCACTGTAAATCGTGATATACCACCCTGGGACCACTGTAAATAACGATATACTACGCAGGGACCACTGTTGAAAATGATATACTACCCAGGGGCTACAGTAAATAAAGATATACTGTCCATGGACAACTGTAAATAATGATATCCTACCCAGGGACAACTGTAAATAATGATATACTGCTCAGTGACCACTGTAAATAATGAAATACTACCAGGGGCCCACTGAAAATAATGATATACAACGCAGGGACGACTGTATATTGGACATGATACCCATGGTCCACTGTAAATAATGATATACTCCCCAGGGAACACTATAAATAAAGATATACTGCCCACGGTCCACTAAAAATAATGATATACTGCCCTGGCGCCACTGTAAATATTGAAATACTATCCAGTGACCACTGTAAATGATGATAACTGCCCACAGCCAATGTAAATAATAGTATACTACACAGGGACCACTGTAAATAATGATATACTACCCAGGGATCACGGTAAATAATGATGTACTACCCAGGGTACATTGTAAATAATGATATTCTACCCAGGGTCCACTGTAAATACTGATATACTATCCAAGTACCACAGTAATAATAATTAATATCCCAGGAGCCAGTGTAAATAATGATATACTGCTCAGGGACCACTGTATATAATGATGTACTACCCAGGGACCACTGTAAATCATGAAATACTACCAGGGGCCCACTGTAAATAATGATATACAACGCAGGGACGACTGTAAATATTGATATACTACCCAGGGAATACTGTAAATAATGATATTCTACCCAGGGACCACTGTAAATATTGGTATACTATCCAAGTACCACAGTAAATAATAATTTATATCCCAGGAACCAGTGTAAATAATGATATTCTACCTAGGGACCACTGTAAATATTGAGACATTACACAGGGACCAATGTAAATAATGATATATTACCCAGGGACCACTGTAAATAATGATATTCTACACAGGGACCACTGTAAACAATGATATAATACCCAGGGACCACTGTAAATAATGATATTCTACCCAGGGACCACTGTAAACAATGATATAATACCCAGGGACCACTGTAAATAATGATATTCTACCCAGGGACCACTGTAAATATTGATATACTACCCAGGGACCACTGCAAATAATGATATTCTACCCAGGGACCACTGTAAATGTTGATATACTACCCAGGGACCACTGTAAATAATGATATTCTACCCAGGGACAACTGTAAATAATGATATTCTACCCAGGGACCACTGAACATAATGAAATACTACACAGGGACCACTGTAAATAATGACATTCTACCCAGGGACCACTGTAAATAATGATATTCTACCCAGGGACCACTGTAAATAATGATATACTACCATGGGACCACTGTAAATAATGATATTCTAGCCAGGGACAACTGTAAATAATGATATACTACATCGGGACCATTGGAAATAATCATCCACTATCAAGGGACCACTGTAAATAATGATATACTACCCATGGGAACTGTAAATACTGATATACTACCCACGGCCACTGTAAATAATACGAAGTCTTACAACACCAGGTTAAAGTCCAAGAGGTTTGTTTCGATGTCACTAGCTTTCGGAGCGCTGCTCCTTCCTCAGGTGAATGAAGAGGTATGATCCAGAAACACATATATAGACAAATTCAAAGATGCCAAACAATGCTTGGAATGCGACCTTTAGCAGGTGATTAAATCTTTACAGATCCAGAGATGGGGTAACCCCAGGTTAACGAGGTGTGAATTGCATCAAGCCAGGACAGTTGGTGTGATTTCGCAGGCCAGATGGTGGGGGGATGAATGTAATGTGACATGAATCCCAGGTCCCGGTTGACCACTGTAAATAATGATATACTACCCTGGGAGCACTGTAAATAATGATATACTACCCACGGCCACTGTAAATAATGATATACTACCCTGGGACCACTGTAAATAATCATATTCTTCACAGGGACCACAACAAATAATTATATACTACCCTGGGAGCACTGTAAATAATGCCATACTATCCAGTGACAAATCTAAATAAAAATATACTACAGAGGGACCACTGTAATTAAAGATACAACATCCAGAATCCATTGTAAATAATGAGATACTACCCAGGGATCACGCTAAATAATGATATACTACCCTGGGACCACTGTAAATAATCATATTCTTCACAGGGACCACAATAAATAATGATATACTGCCCAGTAACCAGTATAAATAATGATATACTACCCAGTGACCAGTGTAAATAATGATATACTACCCAGGGACCATTGTAGTTACTGATATACTATCCAGGGTTCACGGTAAATAATGATATACCACCCTGGGACCACTGTAAATAATGTTATACCATTGTAGATACGGATATACTACCCAAAGACCACTGTAAATAATGATATTCTCCACAGGGACCACAGTAAATAATGAGATAATACCCAGGGACCACTGTAAATAATGATATACTACCCAGGGACCATTGTAGATCCTGATACTCTACCCAGGGACCACTCTAAATAATGATATACTTCGCAGGGACCACTGCAAATAAAGATATTCTCCCCAAACCACAGTAAATAATGAGATTATACCCAGGGAGCACTGTAAATAATGATATATTACCCAGGGACCATTGTAGATCCTGATACTCTACCCAGGGACCACTGTAAATAATGATATACTGCCTAGGGACCACTGTAAATAATGATATTCTCCCCAAACCACTGCAAATAATGAGATAATACCCAGGGACCATTGTAGATAAGAATATACTCCCCAGAGACCACTGTAAATAATGATATTCTCCCCAGGGACCACAGTAAATAATGAGATAATACCCAGGGGCCATTGTAGATACTGATATACCACTCAGGGACCATTGTAAATAATGAGATACTACTCTGGGACCACAGTAAATAATGTTATACTACCCAGTGACCACAGTAAATAATGAGATAATACCCAGGGACCATTGTAGATACTATTATACCACACAGGGACCATTGTAAATAATGAGATACTACCCTGGAACCACAGTAAATAATGAGATGCTACCCTGGGACCACTGTAAATACTGATATACTACCCAGGGACCACAGTAAATAATGAGATACTACGCAGGGACCACTGTAGATACTGATATACCACTCAGGGACCATTGTAAATGATGAGATACTAGCCTGGGACCACAGTAAATAATGATATACTACCCATTGACCACAGTAAATAATGAGATAATACCCAGGGAGCATTGTAGATACTGATCTCCCACTCAGGGACCATTGTAAATGATGAGATACTACCCTGGGACCACAGTAAATAATCTTATACTACACAGGGACCATAGTAAATAATGAGATAATATACAGGGACCATTGTAGATACTATTATACCACACAGGGACCATTGTAAATAATGAGATACTACCCTGGGACCACAGTAAATAATGAGATACTACCCTGGGACCACAGTAAATAATGATATACTACCCAGGGACCACAGTAAATAATGAGATAATACCCAGGGACCATTGTAGATACTATTATACCACACAGGGACCATTGTAAATAATGAGATACTACCCTGGGACCACAGTAAATAATGAGATACTACCCTGGGACCACAGTAATTAATGATATACTACCCAGGGACCACAGTAAATAATGAGATAATACCCAGGGACCATTGTAGGTACTGATATAACACACAGGGACCATTGTAAATAATGAGATACTACCCAGGGACCTCAGTAAATAATGAGATAATACCCAGGGGCCATTGTAGATACGGATATACCACTCAGGGACCACTGTAAATAATGCTATACTACCCAGGGACCACTGTAAATAATGATATACTACCCAGAGACCACTGTAAATAATGATATTCTCCCCAGGGACACTGTAAGTAATGAGATAATACCCAGGGACCATTGTAGATACTGATATAACACACAGGGACCATTGTAAATAATGAGATACTACCCAGGGACCACTGTAAATAATGATATTCTAACCAGGGACCACTGCAGATAATGATATACTATCCAGGGACCACTGTAAATAATGATATTCTACCCATGGACCACTGTAAATAATGGATTACTATCCAGTGACCACTGTAAATGATGATACCTACCCAAGGCCACTGTAAATAATGGTATTCTATCCAGGGACGACTGTAAATAATGATTTACTAACCAGGGACCACTGTATATAATGTTATTCTACCCAGGGACCGCTGTGCATAATGATATACTACACAGGGACCACTGTAAATAACGATATGCTTCCCAGGGACCACTGTAAAGAATGAGATACTACTCAGGGAACCGTGTAAAAAATGCTGTACTACCAAAGGACCATTTCAAATGATAATAATCTACCCTGGGATCACTGTAAATAATGATGCACTATCCAAGGACCACTTTAAATAATGATATACTGCCCAGGGACCACTGTAACTAATGAAATACTATCCAGTGGCCACTGTAAATGATGCTACCTCCCCAAGGCCACTGTAAATAATGGTATACAACCCAGGAACCGCTGAAGATAACGATATTCTACCCAGGGACCACTGTAAGTAATGACATACTACCCAGGAACCACTGTATATAATGATATTCTGCACAGAGACCACTGTAAATAATGAAATACAACCCAGTGACCACTGTAAGTCATGACATACCACCCAGGGACTACTGTAAATAAAGATATTCTGCACAGAGGCCACTGTAAATAATGATATACTACCCAGGGACCACTGTCAATAATGATATACTGCGCAGGGACCACTGTATATAAAGATATACTGCCCAGGGACCAATATAAATAATGATATACTGCCCAGGGACCACTTTAAATAATGATATTCTGCACAGAGACCACTGTAAATAATGATATACTACCCAGGGACCACAGTCAATAATGATATACTGCCCAGGGACCTCTGTATATAATGATAGACTAGCCCGAGTCCACTGTATATAATGATATGCTACCCAGGGACAACTGCCAATAATGATATACAGCCCTTGGGACCACTGTCAATAATGATATACTGCCCAGGGACCACTGTATATAATGATATACTAGCCCGAGATCACTGTATATAATGATATACTGCCCAGGGACCACTGTCAATAATGATATACTGCCCAGGGACCACTGTAAATAATGAGATACTGCCCAGGGACCACTGTCAATAATGATATACTGCCCAGGGACCACTGTATATAATGATATACTGCCCAGGAACCACTGTAAATAATGATATACTACCCAGGGACCACTGTATATAATGATATACTAGCCAGAGACCACTGTATATAATGATATACTGCCCAGGGTCCACTGTAAATTATTCCCTGGAAAAACAGTAAGAAATGGGGGGAGTTTCTAGAATACGCAAGTCGATTCTACAATGAGGGGCCAGGTGGGAGGCCAGCCCACACTCACACTCAGGCCACTCCCGGCCAGCCCACACACACACTCCAGGCCAGTCCCGGCCAGCCCACACACACATTCCAGGCCACTCCCGGCCAGCCCACACACACACTCCAGGCCACTCCCGGCCAGCCCACACACACACTCCAGGCCACTCCCGGCCAGCCCACACACACTCTCCAGGCCAGGCCACTCCCGGCCAGTCCACACACACACTCCAGGCCACTCCCGGCCAGCCAACACACACTCCAGGTCACTCCCGGCCAGCCCACACACACACTCCAGGCCACTCCCGGCCAGCCCAAACACACACTCCAGGTCACTCCCGGCCAGCCCACACACACACTCCTGGCCAGGCCACTCCCGGCCAGCCCACACACACACTCCAGGCCAAGCCACTCCCGGCCAGCCCACACTCACACTCCAGGCCAAGCCACTCCCGGCCAGCCCACACACACACTCCAGGTCACTCCCGGCCAGCCCACACATACACTCCAGGTCACTCCCGGCCAGCCCACACACACACTCCAGGTCACTCCCGGCCAGCCCACACACACACTCCAGGTCACTCCCGGCCAGCCCACACACACACTCCAGGTCACTCCCGGCCAGCCCACACATACACTCCAGGCCACTCCCGGCCAGCCCACAAACACACTCCAGGCCACTCCCGGCCAGCCCACACTCACACTCCAGGCCAGGCCACTCCCGGCCAGCCCACACACACTCTCCAGGCCACTCCCGGCCAGCCCACACACACACTCCACGCCACTCCGGGCCAGCCCACACACACACTCCAGGCCCCTCCCGGCCAGCCCACACACACACTCCAGGCCACTCCCGGCCAGCCCACACACACACTCCAGGCCAGGCCACTCCCGGCCAGCCCACACACACACTCCAGGCCAGGTCACTCCCGGCCAGCCCACACACACACTCCAGGCCACTCCCGGCCAGCCCACACACACACTCCAGGCCACTCCCGGCCAGCCCACACAGACACTCCAGGTCACTCCGGGCCCACACACACACTCCCGGCCACTCCCGGCCAGCCCACACATACACTCCAGGCCAGGCCACACACACACTCCAGGCCACTCCCGGCCAGCCCACACACACACTCCAGGCCAGGTCACTCCCGGCCAGCCCACACACACACTCCAGGCTACTCCCGGCTAGCCCACACACACACTCCAGGCCACTCCCGGCCAGCCCACACACACACTCCAGGCCACTCCCGGATAGCCCACACACACTCCAGGCCACTCCCGGACATCCCACACACGAACTCCAGGCCACTCCCGGCCAGCCCACACACACACTCCAGCCCACTCCCGGCCAGCACACACACACACTCCAGGCCACTCCCGGCCAGCCCACACACACACTCCAGGCCACTCCCGGCCACTCCACACACACACTCCAGGCCACTCCCGGCCACTCCACACACACACTCCAGGCCACTCCCGGCCAGCCCACACACACACTCCAGGCCACTCCCGGCCAGCACACACACACACACCAGGCCAGGCCACTCCCGGGCAGCCCACACACACACTCCAGCCCACTCCCGGCCAGCACACACACACACTCCAGGCCACTCCCGGCCAGCCCACACACACACTCCAGGCCACTCCCGGCCAGCCCACACACACACTCCAGGCCAGGCCACTCCCGGCCAGCCCACACACACTCTCCAGGCCAGGCCACTCCCGGCAAGCCCACACACACACTCCAGGCCACTCCCGGCCAGCCCACACACACTCCAGGCCAGGCCACTCCCGGCCAGCCCACACACACACTCCAGGCCACTCCCGGCTAGCCCACACACACACTCCAGGTCACTCCCGGCTAGCCCACACACACACTCCAATCACTCCCGGCTAGCCCACACACACACTCCAGGTCACTCCCGGCCAGCCCACACACACACTCCAGGTCACTCCCGGCCAGCCCACACACACACTCCAGGTCACTCCGGGCCAGCCCACACACACACTCCAGGCCACTCCCGGCCAGCCCACACACACACTCCAGGCCACTCCCGGCCAGCCCACACACACACTCCAGGCCACTCCCGGCCAGCCCACACACACACTCCAGGCCACTCCCGTCCAGCCCACACACACACACTCCAGGCCCCTCCCGGCCAGCCCACACATGCACTCCAGGCCACTCCCGGCCAGCCCACACACACACTCCAGGCCAGGCTACTCCCGACCAGCCCACACACACACTCCAGGCCAGGTCACTCCCGGCCAGCCCACACACAGACTCCAGGCCACTCCCGGCCAGCCCACACACACACACTCCAGGCCACTCCCGGCCAGCCCACACACACACTCCAGGCCACTCCCGGCTAGCCCACACACACACTCCAGGCCACTCCCGGCCAGCGGACACACATACTCCAGGCCACTCCCGGCCAGCACACACACACGCTCCAGGCCACTCCCGGCCAGCCCACACACACACTCACACTCCAGGCCACTCCCGGCCAGACTCACACACACTCCAGGCCACTCCCGGCCAGCCCACACACACACACTCCAGGCCACTCCCGGCCAGCCGACACACACACTCCAGGCCACTCCCGGCCAGCCCACACACACGCACTCCAGGCCACTCCCGGTCAGCCCACACTCACACTCCAGGCCACTCCCGGCCAGCCCACACACACGCACTCCAGGCCACTCCCGGCCAGCCCACACACACGCACTCCAGGCCACTCCCGGCCAGCCCACACACACGCACTCCAGGCCACTCCTGGGCCGCCCACACACACACTCCAGGCCACTCCCGGCCAGCCCACACACACACTCCAGGCCACTCCCGGCCAGCCCACACACACGCTCCAGGCCACTCCCGGCCAGCCCACACACACACTCCCGGCCAGCCCACACACACACTCCAGGTCACTCCCGGCCAGCCCACACACACACTCCAGGCCACTCCCGGCCAGCCCACACACACACTCCAGGCCACTCCCGGCCAGCCCACACACACGCTCCAGGCCACTCCCGGCCAGCCCACACACACACTCCCGGCCAGCCCACACACACACTCCAGGTCACTCCCGGCCAGCCCACACACACACTCCAGGCCACTCCCGGCCAGCCCACACACACACTCCAGGCCACTCCCGGCCAGCCGACACACACACTCCAGGCCAGGTCACTCCCGGCCAGCCCACACACACACTCCAGGCCACTCCCGGCCAGTCCACACACACACTCCAGGCCAGGTCACTCCCGGCCAGCCCACACACACACTCCAGGCCAGGCCACTCCCGGCCAGCCCACACACACACTCCAGGCCACTCCCGGCCAGCCCACACACACACTCCAGGCCACTCCCGGCCAGCCCACACACACACTCCAGGCCAGGTCACTCCCGGCCAGCCCACACACACACTCCAGGTCACTCCCGGCCAGCCCACACACACACTCCAGGCCACTCCCGGCCATCCCACACACAGACTCCAGGCCACTCCCGGCCATCCCACACACACACTCCAGGCCACTCCTGGCCAGCCCACACACACACTCCAGGCCACTCCCGGCCAGCCCACACACACACTCCAGGCCACTCCCGGCCAGCCCACACACACACACACCAGGCCACTCCCGGCCAGCCCACACACACACTCCAGGTCACTCCCGGGCCGCCCACACACACACTCCAGGCCACTCCCGGCCAGCCCACACACACACTCCAGGCCACTCCCGGCCAGCCCACACACACACTCCAGGCCAGGCCACTCCCGGCCAGCCCACAAACACACTCCAGGCCACTCCCGGCCAGCCCACACACACACTCCAGGCCACTCCCGGCCAGCCCACACACACACTCCAGGCCAGGCCACTCCCGGCCAGCCCACACACACACTCCAGGCCAGGCCACTCCCGGCCAGCCCACAAACACACTCCAGGCCACTCCCGGCCAGCCCACAAACACACTCCAGGCCACTCCCGGCCAGCCCACACACACACTCCAGGCCACTCCCGGCCAGCCCACACACACACTCCCGGCCACTCCCGGCCAGCCCACACACAGTCCAGGCCAGGCCACTCCCGGCCAGCCCACACACACACTCCAGGCCACTCCCGGCCAGCCCACACACACACTCCAGGCCAGGCCACTCCCGGCCAGCCCACAAACACACTCCAGGCCACTCCCGGCCAGCCCACACACACACTCCAGGCCACTCCCGGCCAGCCCACACACACACTCCAGGCCACTCTCCCCAGCCCACACACACACTCCAGGCCACTCCCGGCCAGCCCACACACACACTCCAGGCCACTCCCGGCCAGCCCACACACACACTCCCGGCCACTCCCGGCCAGCCCACACACACTCCAGGCCAGGCCACTCCCGGCCAGCCCACACACACACTCCAGGCCACTCCCGGCCAGCCCACACACACACTCCAGGTCACTCCCGGGCCGCCCACACACACACTCCAGGCCACTCCCGGCCAGCCCACACACACACTCCCGGCCACTCCCGGCCAGCCCACACACACTCCAGGCCAGGCCACTCCCGGCCAGCCCACACACACACTCCAGGCCACTCCCGGCCAGCCCACACACACACTCCAGGCCACTCCCGGCCAGCCCACACACACACTCCAGGCAACTCCCGGGCAGCCCACACACATACTCCAGGCCACTGCCGGCCAGTCCACACACACTCTCCAGTGGAACCCTTTCTGCTCACTCTCTCTAAACTCCTTCCTAATTTGGAGTCCTCTGTGAAATTGCTCTTTACCTTAAACTGATCTACAGATTACAATTCCAGTTCACTAATCCTACCATTCAACTGAAATCCTCCATCCCTGACAACACTCCATTAAATATCCTTTGTTTTGTCTCCAAGATCCTCACATCCTTTTGTATATTTAGCGGCAGAACAAGAAGCAATTCCTCAGCTATGGTCCTCTCTATAAACCTGGTTATAACTCTATCGGCTATTGGCAAAGTATTAGAAAGTGGGATTCAAACACTCAGGTGGTTGTTTTTGTCCTGCCCAGTCCAGATGGGCCGAATGGCCTTTCTGTGCTCTGGACCTCGATGACTCTATGATCCTAACATCCTTCTTTTCGGAGTCTCCGCCTCTATTGATCAAGTTAAATATCTTCTGAGGTTTTTCCAATCTTATCGCCATGACCTTCCAGTGCAAAGTGTGGACATGTCCCCGCTCCCTTCCTGTACACTTTTTAAACTTGTCCCGTTTAGTTTATATTTCCTGTCCTCTGCCCTCCTCCCTAATGCATCACCCACACGACAGTGATTTAAATTTACTTTCCCCGTGACCCTCCCTTTCACAGATCTGGGAACATGCTGCTGAAGATTGCTGCTCCCCTGCTCACTGTGTCATTGCTGAGTGTCTGTCATTTGTGAATGTTGAAATTCTTTCCATTGAAACCTATTTCAGTGAATTGTATCTTGAAGAGCAATTGTCCTCATGTGGACCCCGAGTGAACATCAGTGTCTCCTCCCCTCCTGTCTGAATAACTATCATTCACCGCTTCTCTCTGCTTTCTGTTTCTTAGCCAATATCACATTCTCACTGTCACAGACCCTTTAATCCACGGCTTTGGGACTCGAGAACAACTCTAATAAATGGCATTTGATCACAATATGTCCCAGTACATAAATCCATATCAGTTCCCTCATTAATCCTCCAGTTATTTTGAAATATAACTGCAATAACAACATGCGATGTGATTTCCCACGAATATCGCCGTGTTTCTGGTCACATAACACCATTTCCTCGCGAAGGAGCAATATTCCTGTTGCCCAGTCTGCCCTAGAAATGTCCTGGTGACTAACATTATACTGACTGCTCTGTCACTCCAGGGTTTATCCCTCTCTCTCCTTTTATAAACAGGATGGGGCAGGGAAAATGCCCCAGTCCCCTGGAACCACTCAGAGATCAATGAGGATTGAGTATCAGGGTCAGTGTGTCCACTATTTCCACACTCCATCCCTCAGTCACTGTCACACAACCGATCCAGACCCGGCTAATCTTCTATTTCATTGTGATAGAAAAAGTATTGGATTGAAAGGGGTTAACTGAGCCTGTTTGTTTAGTGACTGTGATTAATGTCAGTCTCCATGGATCTAACCGCGTCACTGGAGGGTTTGTCTCTGTATTAATAAGCGATTCCTTTCATTGTGTTATCCAAACAGTCAGCGGGAGCGTCAATTCCAACACTGCCAGAGATCAGCGGCTCCAGAGAGACCGAGAGGAGGGAGCAGAATCTGGGAACTACCCACAGGAACGTTACAGCAATGGATCAGAATCTGGGAACTACCCACAGGAACGTTACAGCAATGGATCAGAATCCGGGAACTATCCACAGGAACGTGACAGCAATGGATCAGAATCTGGGAACTACCCACAGGAACGTTACAGCAATGGATCAGAATCTGGGAACTATCCACAGGGACGTTACAGCAATGGATCAGAATCTGGGAACTATCCACAGGAACGTTACAGCAATGGATCAGAATCTGGGAACTAACCACAGGAACGTTACAGCAATGGATCAGAATCTGGGAACTGCCCACAGGAACGTTACAGCAATGGATCAGAATCTGGGAACTGCCCACAGGAACGTTACAGCAATGGATCAGAATCTGGGAACTAACCACAGGGACTTTACAGCAATGGACAGGAGTTTATCTTGGGGTCTTTATTGGATTGCTCGACATCCTTTCCCTTCACCAGGTTGGATCGAAGATGTGCTTATGATAATTCAGGCGGGTTATTATCCGCTCCTGGCTGTTGTCGGTGTCCCTGGTGAGTCTCACTGTCCAGTTATTTATTGTATAAACTACTTTAAGTGTATTATTGCTCTGGAATTTCCAGCTTGGAAAGATTGAATGCATGTTCTTCAGTTCCAGTCACTAATCTCAGTCCCTATCCAGTATCCACACACCGCTCTCTGGCTGAAATCGGAGACTGGGGTCACAATCTCCGCGCTCCCTTTGACACTGACATTATTTATATCCAGATGTTCTTTCTATTCCCAATCCTGCCCACTTGCCATCGCCTCATCACAGACTAATCCATCATCTGTGTCTGTGTCAAATCCAGACTCGACTATTGCGATTAAATTCGAGTCACCCAATTCCTGTTACTAATCTTCAGGAAGCACAGATCACCCCCAACTCTGCTGTCCATATCCTAACCCACACACAATGCCAGTTACGTACCGTCCCTCTGCTCACTGATCTACATTGGTTCCCAATCTGGCAGCATCTCAATATCAATGTTCTCATTCTGTGATTGAAATTCTCCACAGTCTCACACAATAATTTCTACCATTTCCAACGAATGGGAAAACAGTTAATTTTCATTCCATGTCCAGTTATATTATTGTTGAGATAGTGGAGTGGCTGTGGATGGGTCTCTGGAGGTTGTGTTATTGGGAAGTTAGTGGAGGTGATGAGGATGTGTTTCTGGAGGTTGTGTTATTGGGAAGTTAGTGGAGGTGATGAGGATGTGTTTCTGGAGGTTGTGTTATTGGGGAGTTAGTGGAGGTGAAGTGGATGTGTTTCTGGGGTTTGTGCTATTGGGAAGATAGTGGAGGTGATGTGGATGTGTTTCTGGAGGTTGTGTTATTGGGAAGTTAGTGGTGGTGATGTAGATGGGTTTCTGGAGGTTGTGTTATTGGGGAGTTAGTGGAGGTGATGTGGATGCGTTTCTGGAGATTGTGTTATTGGGAAGTTAGTGGAGGTGATGTGGATGTGTTTCTGGAGATTGTGTTATTGGGAAGTTAGTGGTGGTGATGAGGATGTGTTATTGGGGAGTTAGTGGAGGTGAAGTGGATGTGTTTCTGGAGGTTGTGTTATTGGGGAGTTAGTGGTGGTGATGTAGATGGGTTTCTGGAGGTTGTGTTACTGGGGAGTTAGTGGAGGTGATGTGGATGGGTCTCTGAAGGTTGTGTTATTGGGAAGTTAGTGGAGGTGAAGTGGGTGTGTTTCTGGAGATTGTGTTATTGGAAGGTTAGTGGTGGTGATGTGCATGTGTTGCTGGAGGTTGTGTTTTTGGCGATATAGTGGAGGTGATTTGTATATGTTTCTGGAAGTTATTATTGCGTCCATAAGGGGGGTGTTTGCTAGAGCTGTTGGGGAGGGTTGGAACTGCTGTGGCAGGGTGATGGGAACCGATATAGGAAGTCGGAAGTGAGTAAAACAGCGTCAGAAGCAAAAGGCAGTGAGGGGGTAAGTGTAAGGCAGAGGAGCCATAGTCAAAAATCAAAAAACGGCGACAGTACAAGGAACAGTGAATATTAATATTAAACAGTGAACAGTAATATTAAAAGGAATACAACGGGAAGTAAAAACATAAATGGTAAGCGACGCGGCAGGTTGTTACATGAAGATATGGGTTCAACGACAAGGAAAATTCAGAGAAACGTTAAGAGGAAATATAACTTAGGAGAGGTTACTGATCGAGGTGTTAAGATTCAAAACAGAGGTATAAAAGCCGACATAAGTGTACTTTAGCTGAATGCTCGTAGTATTCGGAATAAGCTAAATGAGTTGATGGCGCAAATCATCGTGAATGACTATGATTTAGTGGCCATTACTGAAACATGGTTAAAGGATGGTCACGACTGGGAGTTAAATATCCGAGGGTATCAAACTATTCGGATTGACAGATTGAATGGTAAGGGAGGTGGTGTAGCTCTGTTATTTAAGGATGACATCCGGGCAATTGTCAGGGATTACATCAGTGTTATGCAGGATAAGTTTTAATTCGTTTGCGTGTAACTCTGGGATAATAAGGCGAAAAAGTCACTGATAGGAGTAGTCTATAGGCCACCAAATAGTAACATTATGGTGGGGCAGGCAATAAACAAAGAAATAACGGATGCATGTAGAAATGGTACAGCAGTTATCATGGGGATTTTAATCTTCATGTCGATTGGTTTAACCAGGTCGGTCAAGACAGCCTTGAGGAGGAGTTTATAGAATGTTTCCGCGATAGTTTCCTAGAACAGTACGTAATGGAATCTACGAGGGAACAAGCGGTCCTAGATCTGGTCCTGTGTAATGAGACAGGATTGATTAATGATCTCATAATTAGGGATCCTCTCAGAAGGAGCGATCACAATATGGTGGAATTTGAAATACAGATGAAGGGCGAGAAGGTAAAATCAAACACTAGTGTTTTGTGCTTAAACAAAGGAGATTACAATGGGATGAGAGAAGAGCTAGTTAAGGTAGACTGGGAGCAAAGACTTAATGGTGAAACAGTTGAGGAACAGTGGAGATCCTTCCAAGTGATTTTTCTCAGTGCTCAGCAAAGGGTTATACCAACAAAAAGGAAGGAAGGTAAAAAGAGAGAAAATCGACCGTGGATATTTAAGGAAATAAGGGAGAGTATCAAATTGCAGGAAAACGCATACAAAATGGCAACTATTAGTGGGAGACTAGAGGACTGGGAAATCTTCAAGGGGCAACAGAAAGCTACTAAAAAAGCTATAAAGAAGAGGAAGATAGATTATGAGAGTAACCATGCTCAGAATATAAAAACAGATAGTAAACGTTTCTACAAATATATAAAACAAAAATGAGTGGCTAAGGTAAATATTGGTCCTTTAGAGGATGAGAAGGGAGATGAAGAAATGGCTGAGGAACTGAACTGGTGTTTTGGGTCGGTCTTCACAGTGGAAGACACAAATAACATGCCAGTGACTGATTGAAATGAGGCTTTGACAGGTGAGGACCTTGAGATGATTGTTATCAGTAAGGAGATAGTGATGGGCAAGCTAATGGGGCTAAAGGTAGACAAGTCTCCTGGCCCTGATGGAATGCATCCCAGAGTGCTAAAAGAGATGGCTAGGGAAATTGCAAATGCACTAGTGATAATTTACCAAAATTCATTAGACTCTGGGGTGGTCCCGGCAGATTGGAAGTTAGCAAACGTGACAGCACTGTTTAAAAAAGGAGGTAGGCAGAAAGCGGGTAATAAGCGGGTGAGCTTAACTTCGGTAGTAGGGAAGATGCTGGAATCTATCATCAAGGAAGAAATAGCGAGGCATCTGGATGGAAATTGTCCCATTGGGCAGGCGCAGCATGGGTTCATAAAGGGCAGGTCGTGCCGAACTAAATTAGTAGATTTCTTTGAGGGCATTGCCACTGCGGCAGATAACGGGGAGACAATGGATGTGGTATATCCGGATTTCCAGAAAGCCTTTGACTTGTCACACCTTGGTGCCACACAAAAGGTTGATGCTTAAGATAAAGATGCATGGCATTAAGGGGAAAGTAGTAGCATGGATAGAGGATTGGTTAATTAATAGAAAGCAAAAAGTGGGGATTAATGGGTGTTTCTCTGGTTGGCAATCAGTAGCTAGTGGTGTCCCTCAGGGATGTTGAGCCCACAATTGTTGACAATTTACATGGATGATTTGGAGTTGGGGACCAAGTGCAATGTGTCCAAGTTTGCAGACGACACTAAGATGAGTGGTAAAGCAAAAAGTGCAGAGGATACCGGAAGTCTGCAGAGGGATTTGGATAAGTTAAGTGAATGGCCTTGGCTCTGGCAGATGGAATACAATGTTGACAAGTGTGAGGTAATCCATTTTGGTAGGAATAACAGCAAAAGGGATTATTATTTAAATGATAAAATATTAAAACATGCTGCTATGCAGAGAGACATGGATGTGCTAGTGCATGAGTCGCAAAAAGTTGGTTCACAGGTGCAACAGGTGTTTAAGAAAGCGAATGGAATTTTGTCCTTCATTGCTAGAGGGATGGAGTTTAAGACTAGGGAGGTTATGCTGCAATTGTATAAGGTGTTAGTGAGGCCACACCTGGAGTATTTTGTTCAGTTTTGGTCACCATACATGAGAAAGGACGTACTGGCGCTGGAGGGTGTGCAGAGGAGATTCACTAGTTTAATCTCGGAGCTGAATGGGTTGGATTACGAGGCAATGTTGAGGAGACTGGGACTGTACTCGTTGGAATTTAGAAGGATGAGGGGGGATCTGACAGAAACATATAAGATTATGAAGGGAATAGATAGGATAGATGCGGGCAGGTTGTTTCCACTGGCGGGTGAAAGCAGAACTAGGGGGCATAGCCTCAAAAGGGGAAGTAGATTTAGGACTGAGTTTAGGAGGAACTTCTTCACCCAAAGGGTTGTGAATCTATGGAATTCCTTGCCCAGTGAAGCAGTAGAGGCTCCTTCATTAAATGTTTTTAAGATAAAGATAGATGTTTTTTTTGAAGAATAAAGGGATTAAGGGTTATGGTGTTCGGACGGGAAAGTGGAGCTGAGTCCACAAAAGATCAGCCATGACCTCATTGAATGGTGGAGCAGGTTCGAGGGGCCAGATGGCCGACTCCTGCTCCTAGTTCTTATGTTCTGTTTTTGAAGGTCATTGTGATGTGGATGGGTTTCTAGAGGTTGTGCTATTGGGAAGTTAATGCAGGTGATGAGGTTGTGTTTCCGGATGTTGTGTTATTGGGAAGTTAGTGGCGGTGATGAGGATGTGTTTCCGGATGTTGTGTTATTGGGGAGTTAGTTGAGATGGTGAGCATGTGTTTCTGGGGGTTGCGTTATTGGGAGGTTAGTGGAGGTGATGAGGATGTGTTTCTGGAGGTTGTGTTATTGGGAAGTTAGTGGAGGTGATCAGGATGGGTTTTCTGGAGGTTGTGTTATTGGGAAGTTAGTGGAGGTGATGTGGATGGGTTTCTCGAGGTTGTGTTATTGGGGTGTTAGTGGTGGTGATGAGGATGTGTTTCTGGAGGTTGTGCTATTGGGAAGTTAATGGAGGTGATGAGGATGTGTTTCTGGAGGTTGTGTTATTGGGAAGTTAGTGGAGGTGATGAGGATGTGTTTCTGGAGGTTATGTTATTGGGAGGTTAGTAGAGGTGATGAGGATGTGTTTCTGGAGGCTGTGTTATAGGGAAGTTAGTGGAGGTGATGAGGATGGGTTTCTGGAGGTTGTGTTATTGGGGAATTAGTGGAGGTGATGTGGATGGGTTTCTGGAGGTTGTGTCATTGGGAGGTTTAAGGTGGTGATGTGAATGGTTTTCTGGAGTTTGTGTTATTGGTGAGTTCGTGGAGGTGATGTGCATGTGTTTACTGGAGGTTGTGTTATTGGATGGTTAGTGGAGCTGATATGGATCGGTTTCTATAGGTTGTGTTGTTGGTAAGTTCGTGGTGGTGATGTGGATGTGTTTCTGGTGATTTTGTTATTGGGAAGTTAATCGAGATGGTGAGGATGTGTTTCTGGAAGTTGTGTTATCGGGAAGTTAGTGGAGGTGATGAGGATGTGTTTCTGGAGGTTGTGTTATTGGGAGGTTAGTGGAGGTGATGGGGATGTGTTTCTGGAGGTTGTGTTATTGGGAAGTTAGTTGAGGTGATGTGGATGGGTTTCTGGAGGTTGTGCTATTAGGAAGTTAATGGAGGTGATGAGGATGTGTTTCTGGAGGTTGTGTTATTGGGAAGTTAGTGGAGTTGATGTGGATGTGTTTCTGGAGGTTGTGTTATTGGGAGGTTAGTGGAGGCGATGTGGATGTGTTTCTGGAGGTTGTGTTATTGGGAAGTTAGTGGCGGTGATGAGGATGTGTTTCCGGATGTTGTGTTATTGGGGAGTTAGTTGAGATGGTGAGCATGTGTTTCTGGGGGTTGCGTTATTGGGAGGTTAGTGGAGGTGATGAGGATGTGTTTCTGGAGGTTGTGTTATTGGGAAGTTAGTGGAGGTGATCAGGATGGGTTTTCTGGAGGTTGTGTTATTGGGAAGTTAGTGGAGGTGATGTGGATGGGTTTCTCGAGGTTGTGTTATTGGGGTGTTAGTGGTGGTGATGAGGATGTGTTTCTGGAGGTTGTGCTATTGGGAAGTTAATGGAGGTGATGAGGATGTGTTTCTGGAGGTTGTGTTATTGGGAAGTTAGTGGAGGTGATGAGGATGTGTTTCTGGAGGTTATGTTATTGGGAGGTTAGTAGAGGTGATGAGGATGTGTTTCTGGAGGCTGTGTTATAGGGAAGTTAGTGGAGGTGATGAGGATGGGTTTCTGGAGGTTGTGTTATTGGGGAATTAGTGGAGGTGATGTGGATGGGTTTCTGGAGGTTGTGTCATTGGGAGGTTTAAGGTGGTGATGTGAATGGTTTTCTGGAGTTTGTGTTATTGGTGAGTTCGTGGAGGTGATGTGCATGTGTTTACTGGAGGTTGTGTTATTGGATGGTTAGTGGAGCTGATATGGATCGGTTTCTATAGGTTGTGTTGTTGGTAAGTTCGTGGTGGTGATGTGGATGTGTTTCTGGTGATTTTGTTATTGGGAAGTTAATCGAGATGGTGAGGATGTGTTTCTGGAAGTTGTGTTATCGGGAAGTTAGTGGAGGTGATGAGGATGTGTTTCTGGAGGTTGTGTTATTGGGAGGTTAGTGGAGGTGATGGGGATGTGTTTCTGGAGGTTGTGTTATTGGGAAGTTAGTTGAGGTGATGTGGATGGGTTTCTGGAGGTTGTGCTATTAGGAAGTTAATGGAGGTGATGAGGATGTGTTTCTGGAGGTTGTGTTATTGGGAAGTTAGTGGAGTTGATGTGGATGTGTTTCTGGAGGTTGTGTTATTGGGAGGTTAGTGGAGGCGATGTGGATGTGTTTCTGGAGGTTGTGTTATTGGGAAGTTAGTGGAGGTGATGAGGATGTGTTTCTGGTGGTTGTGTTATTGGGAGGTTAGTGGAGGCGATGTGGATGTGTTTCTGGAGGTTGTGTTATTGGAAAGTTAGTGGAGGTGATGAGGATGTGTTTCTGGAGGTTGTGCTATTGGGAGGTTAGTTGAGGTGTAGAGGATGTGTTTCTGGAGGTTGTGTTATTGGGAAGTTAGTGGAGTTGATGTGGATGTGTTTCTGGGGGTTGTGTTATTGGGAGGTTAGTGGAGCTGATGTGGATGTGTTTCTGGAGGTTGTGTTATTGGGAAGTTAGTGGAGTTGATGTGGATGTGTTTCTGGAGGTTGCGTTATTGGGAAGTTAGTGGAGTTGATGTGGATGTGTTTCTGGAGGTTGCGTTATAGGGACGTTTAAGGGGGTGATGTGAATGTGTTTCTGGAGGTTGTGTGATTGGGAAGTTAGTGGAGGTGATGAGGATGTGTTTCTGGAGGTTGTGTGATTGGGAAGTTAGTGGAGGTGATGAGGATGTGTTTCTGGAGGTTGTGCTATTGGGAGGTTAGTTGAGGTGTAGAGGATGTGTTTCTGGAGGTTGTGTTATTGGGAAGTTAGTGGAGTTGATGTGGATGTGTTTCTGGGGGTTGTGTTATTGGGAGGTTAGTGGAGCTGATGTGGATGTGTTTCTGGAGGTTGTGTTATTGGGAAGTTAGTGGAGTTGATGTGGATGTGTTTCTGGAGGTTGCGTTATTGGGAAGTTAGTGGAGTTGATGTGGATGTGTTTCTGGAGGTTGCGTTATAGGGACGTTTAAGGGGGTGATGTGAATGTGTTTCTGGAGGTTGTGTGATTGGGAAGTTAGTGGAGGTGATGAGGATGTGTTTCTGGAGGTTGTGTGATTGGGAAGTTAGTGGAGCTGATGTGGATGTGTTTCTGGAGGTTGCGTTATTGGGAAGTTAGTGCAGTTGATGTGGATGTGTTTCTGGAGGTTGCGTTATTGAGAAGTTAGTGGAGTTGATGTGGGTAGTTTCTGGAGGTTGCGTTATAGGGACGTTTAAGGGGGTGATGTGAATGGGTTTCTGGAGGGTGTGTGATTGGGAAGTTAGTGGAGGTGATGAGGATGTGTTTCTAGAGGTTGTGTTATTGGGAAGTTAGTGGTGGTGATGAGGATGTGTTTCTGGAGGTTGTGTTATTGGGAAGTTAGTGGAGGTGATGAGGATGTGGTTCTGGTGGTTGTGTTATTGGGAAGTTAGTGTAGATGATGAGGATGTGTTTCTGGAGGTTGTGTTATTGGGAAGTTAGTGGTGGTGATGAGGATGTGTTTCTGGAGGTTGTGCTATTGGGACGTTAGTGGAGGTGATGAGGATGTGGTTCTGGAGGTTGTGTTATTGGGAAGTTAGTGGAGGTGATGAGGATGTGGTTCTGGAGGTTGTGTTATTGGGAAGTTAGTGGAGTTGATGTGGATGTGTTTCTGGGGGTTGTGTTATTGGGAGGTTAGTGGAGCTGATGTGGATGTGTTTCTGGAGGTTGTGTTATTGGGAAGTTAGTGGAGTTGATGTGGATGTGTTTCTGGAGGTTGCGTTATTGGGAAGTTAGTGGAGTTGATGTGGATGTGTTTCTGGAGGTTGCGTTATAGGGACGTTTAAGGGGGTGATGTGAATGGGTTTCTGGAGGTTGTGTGATTGGGAAGTTAGTGGAGGTGATGAGGATGTGTTTCTGGAGGTTGTGTGATTGGGAAGTTAGTGGAGGTGATGAGGATGTGTTTCTGGAGGTTGTGTTATTGGGAGGTTAGTGGAGGTGATGAGGATGTGTTTCTGGAGGTTGTGTTATTGGGACGTTAGTGGAGTTGATGTGGATGTGTTTCTGGAGGTTGCGTTATTGGGAAGTTAGTGCAGTTGATGTGGATGTGTTTCTGGAGGTTGCGTTATTGGGAAGTTAGTGGAGTTGATGTGGGTAGTTTCTGGAGGTTGCGTTATAGGGACGTTTAAGGGGGTGATGTGAATGGGTTTCTGGAGGGTGTGTGATTGGGAAGTTAGTGGAGGTGATGAGGATGTGTTTCTAGAGGTTGTGTTATTGGGAAGTTAGTGGTGGTGATGAGGATGTGTTTCTGGAGGTTGTGTTATTGGGAAGTTAGTGGAGGTGATGAGGATGTGGTTCTGGTGGTTGTGTTATTGGGAAGTTAGTGTAGATGATGAGGATGTGTTTCTGGAGGTTGTGTTATTGGGAAGTTAGTGGTGGTGATGAGGATGTGGTTCTGGTGGTTGTGTTATTGGGAAGTTAGTGGAGTTGATGTGGGTAGTTTCTGGAGGTTGCGTTATAGGGACGTTTAAGGGGGTGATGTGAATGGGTTTCTGGAGGGTGTGTGATTGGGAAGTTAGTGGAGGTGATGAGGATGTGTTTCTGGAGGTTGTGTTATTGGGAAGTTAGTGGAGGTGATGAGGATGTGGTTCTGGTGGTTGAGTTATTGGGAAGTTAGTGTAGATGATGAGGATGTGTCTCTGGAGGTTGTGTTATTGGGAAGTTAGTGGAGGTGATGAGGATGTGTTTCTGGAGGTTGTGCTATTGGGACGTTAGTGGAGGTAATGAGGATGTGGTTCTGGAGGTTGTGTTATTGGGAAGTTAGTGGAGGTGATGAGGATGTGGTTCTGAAGGTTGTGTTATACGCAGGTTAGTGGTGGTGATGAGGATGTGTTTCTGGAGGTTGTGTTATTGGGAAGTTAGTGGAGGTGATGAGGATGTGGTTCTGGAGGTTGTGTTATTGGGAAGTTAGTGGAGGTGATGAGGACGTGTTTCTGGAGGTTGTGTTATTGGGACGTTAGTGGAGGTGATCAGGATGTGTTTCTGGAGGTTGTGTTATTGTGAAGTTAGTGGAGGTGATGTGGATGTGTTTCTGGAGGTTGTGTTATTGGGAAGTTAGTGGAGGTGAGAAGGATGTGTTTCTGGAGGTTGTGTTAAAGGGAAGTTAGTGGTGGTGATGAGGATGTGTTTCTGGAGGTTGTGTTATTGGGAAGTTAGTGGAGGTGATGTAGATGGGTTTGTCGAAGCTTTCTAATTGGGAAGTTAGTGTTGGTGATGTGGATGTGTTTCTGGAGGTTGTGTTATTGTGAAGTTAGTGGAGGTGATGAGAATGTGTTTCTGGAGGTTGTGTTATTGTGAAGTTAGTGGAGGTGATGAGGATGTGTTTCTGGAGGTTGTGTTATGTGAAGTTAGTGGAGGTGATGAGGATGTGTTTCTGGGGGTTGTGTTATTGGGAAGTTAGTGGAGGTGATGAGGATGTGTTTCTGTAGGTTGTGTTATTGGGGTGTTAGTGGAGGCCATGAGGATGGGATTCTGAAGTTTGTGTTATTGGGAAGTAAGTGGAGATGATGAGGATGTGTTTCTGGAGGATTTGTTATTGGGAAGTTAGTGGAGGCGATGTAGATGGGTTTGTCGAAGCTTTCTAATTGGGAAGTTAGTGTTGGTGATGTGGATGGGTTTCTGGTGGTTGTGTGATTGGGACGTTAGTGGAGGGGATGAGGATGTGTTTCTGGAGGTTGTGTTACTGGGAAATTAGTGGAGGTGATGTGGATGTGTTTCTGGAGGTTGTGTTATTGGGAAGTTAGTGGCGGTGATGAGGATGAGTTTCTGGAGGTTGTGTTATTGGAAGTTAGTGGAGGTGAAGTGGATGTGTTTCTGGAGGTTGTGTTACTGGGAAGTTATTGGAGGTGATGTGGATGTGTTTCTGGTGGTTGTGTTATTGGCAGGTTAGTGGAGGTGATGAGGATGTGTTTCTGGTGGTTGTGTTATTGGGAGGTTAGTGGAGGTGATGTGAATGTTTTTCTGGAGGTTGTGTTATTGGGAAGTTAGTGGAGGTGATCAGGATGGGTTTCTGGAGGTTGTGTTATTGGGAAGTTAGTGGAGGTGATGATGATGGGTTTCTGGAGGTTGTTTTATTGGGACGTTAGTGGAGGTGATGAGGATGCGTTTCTGGAGGTTGTGTTATTGGGAAGTTATTGGAGGTGATGTGGGTGTGTCTCTGGAGGTTGCGTTATTGGGAGGTTAGTGGAGGTGATGTGGATGTTTTTCTGGAGGTTGTGTTATTGGGAAGTTAGTGGAGGTGATCAGGATGGGTTTCTGGAGGTTGTGTTATTGGGAAGTTAGTGGCGGTGATGAGGATGTGTTTCTGGGGGTTGTGTTATTGGGAAGTTAGTGGAGGTGATGAGGATGTGTTTCTGGAGGTTGTGTTATTGGGAAGTTAGTGGAGGTGATGTGGATGTGTTTCGGGAGGTTGTGTTATTGGGAGGTTAGTGGAGGTGATGAGGATGTGTTTCTGGGGGTTGTGTTATTAGGAAGTTAGTGGAGGTGATGAGGATGTGTTTCTGGAGGTTGTGTTATTGGGAAGTTAGTGGCGGTGATGTGGATGTGTTTCGGGTGGTTGTGTTATTGGGAAGTTAGTAGAGGTGATGAGGATGTGTTTCTGGAGGTTGTGTTATTGGGAAGTTAGTGGAGGTGATGTGGATGTGTTTCTGGTGGTTGTGTTACTGGGAGGTTAGTGGAGGTGATGAGGATGTGTTTCTGGAGGTTGTGTTATTGGGAAGTTAGTGGCGGTGATGTGGATGTGTTTCGGGAGGTTGTGTTATTGGGAAGTTAGTGGAGGTGATGAGGATGTGTTTCTGGAGGTTGTGTTATTGGGAAGTTAGTGGAGGTGATGTGGATGTGTTTCGGGATGTTGTGTTACTGGGAGGTTAGTGGAGGTGATGAGGATGTGTTTCTGAGGGTTGTGTTATTGGGAAGTTAGTGGAGGTGATGAGGATGTGTTTCTGGAGGTTGTGTTATTGGGAAGTTAGTGGAGGTGATGAGGATGTGTTTCTGGAGGTTGTGTTATTGGGAAGTTAATGGAGGTGATGTGGATGTGTTTCGGGAGGTTGTGTTACTGGGAGGTTAGTGGAGGTGATGAGGACGTGTTTCTGGAGGTTGTGTTATTGGGAATTTTGTGGGGTTGTTGTGGTTGGGTTTCTTGAGATTGTGTTGTTGGAAATTTCGTGGAGGTGATGAGGATGTGTTTCGGGAGGTTGTGTTACTGGGAGGTTAGTGGAGGTGATGAGGATGTGTTTCTGGAGGTTGTGTTATTGGGAAGTTAGTGGAGGTGATGAGGATGTGTTTCTGGAGGTTGTGTTGTTGGGAGGTTAGTGGAGGTGATGAGGATGTGTTTCTGGGGGTTGTGTTATTGGGAAGTTAGTGGAGGTGATGAGGATGTGTTTCTGGAGGTTGTGTTATTGGGAAGTTAGTGGCGGTGATGTGGATGTGTTTCGGGAGGTTGTGTTATTGGGAAGTTAGTGGAGGTGATGAGGATGTGTTTCTGGAGGTTGTGTTATTGGGAAGTTAGTGGAGGTGATGTGGATGTGTTTCGGGATGTTGTGTTACTGGGAGGTTAGTGGAGGTGATGAGGATGTGTTTCTGGGGGTTGTGTTATTGGGAAGTTAGTGGAGGTGATGAGGATGTGTTTCTGGTGGTTGTGTTATTGGGAAGTTAGTGGCGGTGATGTGGATGTGTTTCGGGAGGTTGTGTTATTGGGAAGTTAGTGGAGGTGATGAGGATGTGTTTCTGGAGGTTGTGTTATTGGGAAGTTAGTGGAGGTGATGTGGATGTGTTTCGGGATGTTGTGTTACTGGGAGGTTAGTGGAGGTGATGAGGATGTGTTTCTGGAGGTTGTGTTATTGGGAAGTTAGTGCAGGTGATGAGGATGTGTTTCTGGAGGTTGTGTTATTGGGAAGTTAGTGGAGGTGATGAGGATGTGTTTCTGGAGGTTGTGTTATTGGGAAGTTAGTGGCGGTGATGTGGATGTGTTTCGGGAGGTTGTGTTATTGGGAAGTTAGTGGAGGTGATGAGGATGTGTTTCTGGAGGTTGTGTTATTGGGAAGTTAGTGGAGGTGATGTGGATGTGTTTCGGGATGTTGTGTTACTGGGAGGTTAGTGGAGGTGATGAGGATGTGTTTCTGGAGGTTGTGTTATTGGGAAGTTAGTGGAGGTGATGAGGATGTGTTTCTGGAGGTTGTGTCATTGGGAAGTTAGTGGAGGTGATGAGGACGTGTTTCTGGAGGTTGTGTTATTGGGAATTTTGTGGGGTTGTTGTGGTTGGGTTTCTTGAGATTGTGTTGTTGGAAGTTTCGTGCAGGTGATGAGGATGTGTTTACCAAGGTTGTGTTATTGGTATGTTGGTGGGGGTGCTGTGGATGTGTTTCTGGAGGTTGTGTTATTGGGAAGTTAGTGGAGGTGATGTGGATGTGTTTCGGGATGTTGTGTTACTGGGAGGTTAGTGGAGGTGATGAGGATGTGTTTCTGAGGGTTGTGTTATTGGGAAGTTAGTGGAGGTGATGAGGATGTGTTTCTGGAGGTTGTGTTATTGGGAAGTTAGTGGAGGTGATGAGGATGTGTTTCTGGAGGTTGTGTTATTGGGAAGTTAGTGGAGGTGATGAGGATGTGTTTCTGGAGGTTGTGTTATTGGGAAGTTAGTGGAGGTGATGAGGATGTGTTTCTGGAGGTTGTGTTATTGGGAAGTTAATGGAGGTGATGTGGATGTGTTTCGGGAGGTTGTGTTACTGGGAGGTTAGTGGAGGTGATGAGGACGTGTTTCTGGAGGTTGTGTTATTGGGAATTTTGTGGGGTTGTTGTGTTTGGGTTTCTTGAGATTGTGTTGTTGGAAGTTTCGTGGAGGTGATGAGGATGTGTTTCGGGAGGTTGTGTTACTGGGAGGTTAGTGGAGGTGATGAGGATGTGTTTCTGGAGGTTGTGTTATTGGGAAGTTAGTGGAGGTGATGAGGATGTGTTTCTGGAGGTTGTGTTGTTGGGAGGTTAGTGGAGGTGATGAGGATGTGTTTCTGGGGGTTGTGTTATTGGGAAGTTAGTGGAGGTGATGAGGATGTGTTTCTGGAGGTTGTGTTATTGGGAAGTTAGTGGCGGTGATGTGGATGTGTTTCGGGAGGTTGTGTTATTGGGAAGTTAGTGGAGGTGATGAGGATGTGTTTCTGGAGGTTGTGTTATTGGGAAGTTAGTGGAGGTGATGTGGATGTGTTTCGGGATGTTGTGTAACTGGGAGGTTAGTGGAGGTGATGAGGATGTGTTTCTGGAGGTTGTGTTATTGGGAAGTTAGTGGAGGTGATGAGGATGTGTTTCTGGAGGTTGTGTTATTGGGAAGTTAGTGGAGGTGATGAGGATGTGTTTCTGGAGGTTGTGTTCTTGGGAAGTTAGTGGCGGTGATGTGGATGTGTTTCGGGA
This sequence comes from Scyliorhinus torazame, assembly GCF_047496885.1. Taxonomy (NCBI): domain Eukaryota; kingdom Metazoa; phylum Chordata; class Chondrichthyes; order Carcharhiniformes; family Scyliorhinidae; genus Scyliorhinus; species Scyliorhinus torazame. The sequence goes on from NW_027307796.1 coordinate 733,845, forward strand.
GGTTGTGTTATTGGGAAGTTAGTGGAGGTGATGAGGATGTGTTTCTGGAGGTTGTGTTATTGGGAAGTTAGTGGAGGTGATGTGGATGTGTTTCGGGATGTTGTGTTACTGGGAGGTTAGTGGAGGTGATGAGGATGTGTTTCTGGAGGTTGTGTTATTGGGAAGTTAGTGGAGGTGATGAGGATGTGTTTCTGGAGGTTGTGTTATTGGGAAGTTAGTGGAGGTGATGAGGACGTGTTTCTGGAGGTTGTGTTATTGGGAATTTTGTGGGGTTGTTGTGGTTGGGTTTCTTGAGATTGTGTTGTTGGAAGTTTCGTGCAGGTGATGAGGATGTGTTTACCAAGGTTGTGTTATTGGGATGTTGGTGGGGGTGCTGTGGATGTGTTTCTGGAGGTTGTATTATTGAAATGAAAAGAAAAATTGAAAATCGCTTATTGTTACAAGTAGGCTTCAAATGAAGGTCCCCAGTCGCCACATTCCAGCGACTGTTCGGGGAACCTGGGACGGGGATTGAACCGTGCTGCTGGCCCGTTTGGTCTGCTTTCAAAGCCAGCGATTTAGCCCTGTGCTAAACCAGTTGCTACTGCAAACAGTGGAGGTTCGCAGGATGTGGTTCTGGAGGTTGTGTTATTGGGAAGTTAGTGGCGGTGATGAGGATGTGTTTCTGGAGGTAGTGTTATTGAGGAGTTAGTGGAGGTGATGAGGATGCGTTTCTGGAGGTTGTGTTATTGGGAGGTTAGTGGCGGTGATGAGGATGTGTTTCTGGAGGTTGTGTTATTGAGGAATTAGTGGAGTTGATGAGGATGTGTTTCTGGAGGTTGTGTTATTGGGAAGTTAGTGGAGGTGATGAGGATGTGTTTCTGGAGGTTGTGTTATTGGGAAGTTAGTGGCGGTGATGAGGATGTGTTTCTGGAGGTTGTGTTATTGGGAAGTTAGTTGAGGTGATGTGATGTGTTTCTGTAGGTTGTGTTATTGGGAAGTTAGTGGCGGTGATGAGGATGTGTTTCTGGAGGTTGTGTTATTGGGAAGTTAGTGGCGGTTGATGAGGATGTGTTTCTGGAGGTAGTGTTATTGAGGAGTTAGTGGAGGTGATGAGGATGTGTTTCTGTAGGTTGTGTTATTGGGAAGATAGTGGAGGTGATGAGGATGTGTTTCTGGAGGTTGTGTTATTGGGAAGTTAGTGGAGGTGATGAGGATGTGTTTCTGGAGGTTGTGTTATTGGGAAGTTAGTTGAGGTGATGTGATGTGTTTCTGGAGGTTGTGTTATTGGGAAGTTAGTGGCGGTGATGAGGATGTGTTTCTGGAGGTTGTGTTATTGGGAAGTTAGTTGGGTTGATGAGGATGGGTTTCTGGAGGTTGTGTTATTGGGAAATTAGTGGCGGTGATGTGGATGTGTTTCTGGTGGTTGTGTTATTGGGAGGTTAGTGGCGGTGATGAGGATGTGTTTCTGGAGGTTGTGTTATTGAGGAGTTAGTGGAGGTGATGAGGGTGTGTTTCTGGAGGTTGTGTTCTTCAGGAGTTAGTGGAGGTGATGAGGATGTGTTTCTGGAGGTTGTGTTCTTCAGGAGTTAGTGGAGGGGATGAGGATGTGTTTCTGGAGGTTGTGTTATTGGGAAGTTAGTGGCGGTGATGAGGGTGTGTTTCTGGAGGTTGTGTTCTTCAGGAGTTAGTGGAGGTGATGAGGATGTGTTTCTGGAGGTTGTGTTCTTGAGGAGTTAGTGGAGGTGATGAGGATGTGTTTCTGGAGGTTGTGTTCTTGAGGAGTTAGTGGAGGTGATGTGGATGTGTTTCTGGAGGTTGTGTTATTGGGAAGTTAGTGGAGGTGATGAACATTTGTTTCTGGAGGTTGTGTTATTGGGAGGTTATTGGCGGTGATGAGGATGTGTTTCTGGAGGTTGTGTTATTGAGGAGTTAGTGGAGGTGATGAGGACGTGTTTCTGGTGGTTGTGTTATTGGGAGGTCAGTGGCGGTGATGAGGATGTGTTTCTGGAGGTTGTGTTATTGGGAAGTTAGTGGAGGTGATGTGATGTGTTTCTGTAGGTTGTGTTATTGGGAAGTTAGTGGCGGTGATGAGGATGTGTTTCTGGAGGTAGTGTTATTGAGGAGTTAGTGGAGGTGATGAGGATGCGTTTCTGGAGGTTGTGTTATTGGGAGGTTAGTGGCGGTGATGAGGATGTGTTTCTGGAGGTTGTGTTATTGAGGAATTAGTGGAGTTGATGAGGATGTGTTTCTGGAGGTTGTGTTATTGGGAGGTCAGTGGCGGTGATGAGGATGTGTTTCTGGAGGTTGTGTTATTGGGAAGTTAGTTGAGGTGATGTGATGTGTTTCTGTAGGTTGTGTTATTGGGAAGTTAGTGGCGGTGATGAGGATGTGTTTCTGGAGGTAGTGTTATTGAGGAGTTAGTGGAGGTGATGAGGATGCGTTTCTGGAGGTTGTGTTATTGGGAGGTTAGTGGCGGTGATGAGGATGTGTTTCTGGAGGTTGTGTTATTGAGGAATTAGTATAGTTGATGAGGATGTGTTTCTGGAGGTTGTGTTATTGAGGAGTTAGTGGAGGTGATGAGGATGTGTTTCTGGAGGTTGTGTTATTGGGAGGTTAGTGGCGGTGATGAGGATGTGTTTCTGGAGGTTGTGTTATTGGGAAGTTAGTTGAGGTGATGTGATGTGTTTCTGGAGGTTGTGTTATTGGGAAGTTAGTGGCGGTGATGAGGATGTGTTTCTGGAGGTTGTGTTATTGGGAAGTTAGTTGGGTTGATGAGGATGGGTTTCTGGAGGTTGTTTTATTGGGAAATTAGTGGAGGTGATGTGGATGTGTTTCTGGTGGTTGTGTTATTGGGAGCTTAGTGGCGGTGATGAGGATGTGTTTCTGGAGGTTGTGTTATTGAGGAGTTAGTGGAGGTGATGAGGATGTGTTTCTGGAGGTTGTGTTATTGGGAAGTTAGTGGCGGTGATGAGGGTGTGTTTCTGGAGGTTGTGTTCTTCAGGAGTTAGTGGAGGTGATGAGGATGTGTTTCTGGAGGTTGTGTTCTTGAGGAGTTAGTGGAGGTGATGTGGATGTGTTTCTGGAGGTTGTGTTATTGGGAAGTTAGTGGAGGTGATGAGCATGTGTTTCTGGAGGTTGAGTTATTGGGAAGTTAGTGGAGGTGATGAGGGTGTGTTTCTGGAGGTTGTGTTCTTCAGGAGTTAGTGGAGGTGATGAGGATGTGTTTCTGGAGGTTGTGTTCTTGAGGAGTTAGTGGAGGTGATGAGGATGTGTTTCTGGAGGTTGTGTTCTTGAGGAGTTAGTGGCGGTGATGAGGATGTGTTTCTGGAGGTTGTGTTATTGGGAAGTTAGTGGCGGTTGATGAGGATGTGTTTCTGCAGGTAGTGTTATTGAGGAGTTAGTGGAGGTGATGAGGATGTGTTTCTGGAGGTTGTGTTATTGGGAGCTTAGTGGCGGTGATGAGGATGTGTTTCTGGAGGTTGTGTTATTGAGGAGTTAGTGGAGGTGATGAGGATGTGTTTCTGGAGGTTGTGTTATTGGGAAGTTAGTGGCGGTGATGAGGGTGTGTTTCTGGAGGTTGTGTTCTTCAGGAGTTAGTGGAGGTGATGAGGATGTGTTTCTGGAGGTTGTGTTCTTGAGGAGTTAGTGGAGGTGATGTGGATGTGTTTCTGGAGGTTGTGTTATTGGGAAGTTAGTGGAGGTGATGAGCATGTGTTTCTGGAGGTTGAGTTATTGGGAAGTTAGTGGAGGTGATGAGGGTGTGTTTCTGGAGGTTGTGTTCTTCAGGAGTTAGTGGAGGTGATGAGGATGTGTTTCTGGAGGTTGTGTTCTTGAGGAGTTAGTGGAGGTGATGAGGATGTGTTTCTGGAGGTTGTGTTCTTGAGGAGTTAGTGGCGGTGATGAGGATGTGTTTCTGGAGGTTGTGTTATTGGGAAGTTAGTGGCGGTTGATGAGGATGTGTTTCTGGAGGTAGTGTTATTGAGGAGTTAGTGGAGGTGATGAGGATGTGTTTCTGGAGGTTGTGTTATTGGGAGGTTAGTGGCGGTGATGAGGATGTGTTTCTGGAGGTTGTGTTATTGGGAAGTTAGTTGAGGTGATGTGATGTGTTTCTGGAGGTTGTGTTATTGGGAAGTTAGTGGCGGTGATGAGGGTGTGTTTCTGGAGGTTGTGTTCTTCAGGAGTTAGTGGAGGTGATGAGGATGTGTTTCTGGAGGTTGTGTTATTGGGAGGTTAGTGGCGGTGATGAGGATGTGTTTCTGGAGGTTGTGTTATTGAGGAATTAGTGGAGTTGATGAGGATGTGTTTCTGGAGGTTGTGTTATTGAGGAGTTAGTGGAGGTGATGAGGATGTGTTTCTGGAGGTTGTGTTATTGGGAGGTTAGTGGCGGTGATGAGGATGTGTTTCTGGAGGTAGTGTTATTGAGGAGTTAGTGGAGGTGATGAGGATGCGTTTCTGGAGGTTGTGTTATTGGGAGGTTAGTGGCGGTGATGAGGATGTGTTTCTGGAGGTTGTGTTATTGAGGAATTAGTGGAGTTGATGAGGATGTGTTTCTGGAGGTTGTGTTATTGAGGAGTTAGTGGAGGTGATGAGGATGTGTTTCTGGAGGTTGTGTTATTGGGAGGTTAGTGGCGGTGATGAGGATGTGTTTCTGGAGGTTGTGTTATTGGGAAGTTAGTTGAGGTGATGTGATGTGTTTCTGGAGGTTGTGTTATTGGGAAGTTAGTGGCGGTGATGAGGATGTGTTTCTGGAGGTTGTGTTATTGGGAAGTTAGTTGGGTTGATGAGGATGGGTTTCTGGAGGTTGTGTTATTGGGAAGTTAGTGGAGGTGATGTGGATGTGTTTCTGGTGGTTGTGTTATTGGGAGCTTAGTGGCGGTGATGAGGATGTGTTTCTGGAGGTTGTGTTATTGAGGAGTTAGTGGAGGTGATGAGGATGTGTTTCTGGAGGTTGTGTTATTGGGAAGTTAGTGGCGGTGATGAGGGTGTGTTTCTGGAGGTTGTGTTCTTCAGGAGTTAGTGGAGGTGATGAGGATGTGTTTCTGGAGGTTGTGTTCTTGAGGAGTTAGTGGAGGTGATGTGGATGTGTTTCTGGAGGTTGTGTTATTGGGAAGTTAGTGGAGGTGATGAGCATGTGTTTCTGGAGGTTGAGTTATTGGGAAGTTAGTGGAGGTGATGAGGGTGTGTTTCTGGAGGTTGTGTTCTTCAGGAGTTAGTGGAGGTGATGAGGATGTGTTTCTGGAGGTTGTGTTCTTGAGGAGTTAGTGGAGGTGATGAGGATGTGTTTCTGGAGGTTGTGTTCTTGAGGAGTTAGTGGCGGTGATGAGGATGTGTTTCTGGAGGTTGTGTTATTGGGAAGTTAGTGGCGGTTGATGAGGATGTGTTTCTGGAGGTAGTGTTATTGAGGAGTTAGTGGAGGTGATGAGGATGTGTTTCTGGAGGTTGTGTTATTGGGAGCTTAGTGGCGGTGATGAGGATGTGTTTCTGGAGGTTGTGTTATTGAGGAGTTAGTGGAGGTGATGAGGATGTGTTTCTGGAGGTTGTGTTATTGGGAAGTTAGTGGCGGTGATGAGGGTGTGTTTCTGGAGGTTGTGTTCTTCAGGAGTTAGTGGAGGTGATGAGGATGTGTTTCTGGAGGTTGTGTTCTTGAGGAGTTAGTGGAGGTGATGTGGATGTGTTTCTGGAGGTTGTGTTATTGGGAAGTTAGTGGAGGTGATGAGCATGTGTTTCTGGAGGTTGAGTTATTGGGAAGTTAGTGGAGGTGATGAGGGTGTGTTTCTGGAGGTTGTGTTCTTCAGGAGTTAGTGGAGGTGATGAGGATGTGTTTCTGGAGGTTGTGTTCTTGAGGAGTTAGTGGAGGTGATGAGGATGTGTTTCTGGAGGTTGTGTTCTTGAGGAGTTAGTGGCGGTGATGAGGATGTGTTTCTGGAGGTTGTGTTATTGGGAAGTTAGTGGCGGTTGATGAGGATGTGTTTCTGGAGGTAGTGTTATTGAGGAGTTAGTGGAGGTGATGAGGATGTGTTTCTGGAGGTTGTGTTATTGGGAGGTTAGTGGCGGTGATGAGGATGTGTTTCTGGAGGTTGTGTTATTGGGAAGTTAGTTGAGGTGATGTGATGTGTTTCTGGAGGTTGTGTTATTGGGAAGTTAGTGGCGGTGATGAGGATGTGTTTCTGGAGGTTGTGTTATTGGGAAGTTAGTTGGGTTGATGAGGATGGGTTTCTGGAGGTTGTGTTATTGGGAAATTAGTGGCGGTGATGTGGATGTGTTTCTGGTGGTTGTGTTATTGGGAGGTTAGTGGCGGTGATGAGGATGTGTTTCTGGAGGTTGTGTTATTGAGGAGTTAGTGGAGGTGATGAGGGTGTGTTTCTGGAGGTTGTGTTCTTCAGGAGTTAGTGGAGGTGATGAGGATGTGTTTCTGGAGGTTGTGTTCTTCAGGAGTTAGTGGAGGGGATGAGGATGTGTTTCTGGAGGTTGTGTTATTGGGAAGTTAGTGGCGGTGATGAGGGTTTGTTTCTGGAGGTTGTGTTCTTCAGGAGTTAGTGGAGGTGATGAGGATGTGTTTCTGGAGGTTGTGTTCTTGAGGAGTTAGTGGAGGTGATGAGGATGTGTTTCTGGAGGTTGTGTTCTTGAGGAGTTAGTGGAGGTGATGTGGATGTGTTTCTGGAGGTTGTGTTATTGGGAAGTTAGTGGAGGTGATGAGCATTTGTTTCTGGAGGTTGTGTTATTGGGAGGTTATTGGCGGTGATGAGGATGTGTTTCTGGAGGTTGTGTTATTGAGGAGTTAGTGGAGGTGATGAGGACGTGTTTCTGGTGGTTGTGTTATTGGGAGGTCAGTGGCGGTGATGAGGATGTGTTTCTGGAGGTTGTGTTATTGGGAAGTTAGTGGAGGTGATGTGATGTGTTTCTGTAGGTTGTGTTATTGGGAAGTTAGTGGCGGTGATGAGGATGTGTTTCTGGCGGTTGTGTTATTGAGGAGTTAGTGGAGGTGATGAGGATGCGTTTCTGGAGGTTGTGTTATTGGGAAGTTAGTGGAGGTGATGAGGATGTTTTTCTGGAGGTTGTGTTATTGGGAAGTTAGTGGTGGTGATGAGGATGTGTTTCTGGAGGTTGTGTTATTGGGAAGTTAGTGGAGGTGATGAGGATGTGTTTCTGGCGGTTGTGTTATTGAGGAGTTAGTGGAGGTGATGAGGATGCGTTTCTGGAGGTTGTGTTATTGGGAGGTTAGTGGCGGTGATGAGGATGTGTTTCTGGAGGTTGTGTTATTGAGGAATTAGTGGAGTTGATGAGGATGTGTTTCTGGAGGTTGTGTTATTGGGAGGTCAGTGGCGGTGATGAGGATGTGTTTCTGGAGGTTGTGTTATTGGGAAGTTAGTTGAGGTGATGTGATGTGTTTCTGTAGGTTGTGTTATTGGGAAGTTAGTGGAGGTGATGAGCATGTGTTTCTGGAGGTTGAGTTATTGGGAAGTTAGTGGAGGTGATGAGGATGTGTTTCTGGATGTTGTGTTATTGGGAAGTTAGTGGAGGTGATGAGGTGTGTTTCTGGAGGTTGTGTTCTTGAGGAGTTAGTGGAGGTGATGAGGATGTATTTCTGGTGGTTGTGTTATTGGGAGGTCAGTGGCGGTGATGAGGATGTGTTTCTGGAGGTTGTGTTATTGGGAGGTTAGTTGAGGTGATGTGGATGTGTTTCTGTCGGTTGTGTTATTGGGAAGTTAGTGGCGGTGATGAGGATGTGTTTCTGGAGGTTGTGTTATTGAGGAGTTAGTGGAGGTGATGAGGATGTGTTTCTGGAGGTTGTGTTATTGGGAGGTTAGTGGAGGTGATGTGGATGTGTTTCTGGAGGTTGTGTTATTGAGGAATTAGTGGAGTTGATGAGGATGTGTTTCTGGAGGTTGTGTTATTGGGAAGTTAGTGGCGGTTGATGAGGATGTGTTTCTGGTGGTTGTGTTATTGAGGAGTTAGTGGAGGTGATGAGGATGTGTTTCTGGAGGTTGTGTTATTGGGAGGTTAGTGGCGGTGATGAGGATGTGTTTCTGGAGGTTGTGTTCTTCAGGAGTTAGTGGAGGTGATGAGGATGTGTTTCTGGAGGTTGTGTTCTTGAGGAGTTAGTGGAGGTGATGAGGATGTGTTTCTGGAGGTTGTGTTCTTGAAGAGTTAGTGGAGGTGATGTGGATGTGTTTCTGGAGGTTGTGGTATTGGGAAGTTAGTGGAGGTGATGAGCATGTGTTTCTGGAGGTTGAGTTATTGGGAAGTTAGTGGAGGTGATGAGGATGTGTTTCTGGAGGTTGTGTTATTGGGAAGTTAGTGGAAGTGAAGTGGATGTGTTTCTGGAGGTTGTGTTATTGGGAAGTTATTAGATGTGATGTGGATGCATTTCTGGAGGTTGTGTTATTGGGAAGTTAGTGGAGGTGATGAGGTTGTGTTTCTGGAGGTTGTGTTATTGGGAGGTTAGTGGAGGTGATGAGGATGTGTTTCTGGAGGTTGTGTTATTGGAAGTTAGTGGAGGTGAAGTGGATGTGTTTCTGGAGGTTGTGTTACTGGGAGGTTATTGGAGGTGATGTGGATGTGTTTCTGGTGGTTGTGTTATTGGCAGGTTAGTGGAGGTGATGAGGATGTGTTTCTGGTGGTTGTGTTATTGGGAGGTTAGTGGAGGTGATGTGAATGTTTTTCTGGAGGTTGTGTTATTGGGAAGTTAGTGGAGGTGATCAGGATGGGTTTCTGGAGGTTGTGTTATTGGGAAGTTAGTGGAGGTGATGATGATGGGTTTCTGGAGGTTGTTTTATTGGGACGTTAGTGGAGGTGATGAGGATGTGTTTCTGGAGGTTGTGTTATTGGGAAGTTATTGGAGGTGATGTGGGTATGTGTCTGGAGGTTGCGTTATTGGGAGGTTAGTGGAGGTGATGTGGATGTTTTTCTGGAGGTTGTGTTATTGGGAAGTTAGTGGAGGTGATCAGGATGGGTTTCTGGAGGTTGTGTTATTGGGAAGTTGGTGGCGGTGATGAGGATGTGTTTCTGGGGGTTGTGTTATTGGGAAGTTAGTGGAGGTGATGAGGATGTGTTTCTGGAGGTTGTGTTATTGGGAAGTTAGTGGAGGTGATGTGGATGTGTTTCGGGAGGTTGTGTTATTGGGAGGTTAGTGGAGGTGATGAGGATGTGTTTCTGGGGGTTGTGTTATTGGGAAGTTAGTGGAGGTGATGAGGATGTGTTTCTGGATGTTGTGTTATTGGGAAGTTAGTGGAGGTGATGTGGATGTGTTTCGGGAGGTTGTGTTATTGGGAAGTTAGTGGAGGTGATGAGGATGTGTTTCTGGAGGTTGTGTTATTGGGAAGTTAGTGGAGGTGATGTGGATGTGTTTCGGGAGGTTGTGTTACTGGGAGCTTAGTGGAGGTGATGAGGATGTGTTTCTGGGGGTTGTGTTATTGGGAAGATATTGGAGGTGATGAGGACGTGTTTCTGGTGGTTGTGTTATTGGGAGGTCAGTGGCGGTGATGAGGATGTGTTTCTGGAGGTTGTGTTATTGGGAAGTTAGTTGAGGTGATGTGATGTGTTTCTGTAGGTTGTGTTATTGGGAAGTTAGTGGCGGTGATGAGGATGTGTTTCTGGAGGTAGTGTTATTGAGGAGTTAGTGGAGGTGATGAGGATGCGTTTCTGGAGGTTGTGTTATTGGGAAGTTAGTGGAGGTGATGAGGATGTGTTTCTGGAGGTTGTGTTATTGTGAAGTTAGTGGAGGTGATGAGGATGTGTTTCTGGAGGTTGTGTTATTGGGAAGTTAGTGGCGGTGATGAGGATGTGTTTCTGGAGGTTGTGTTATTGAGGAATTAGTGGAGTTGATGAGGATGTGTTTTTGGAGGTTGTGTTATTGGGAAGTTAGTGTCGGTTGATGAGGATGTGTTTCTGGAGGTAGTGTTATTGAGGAGTTAGTGGAGGTGATGAGGATGTGTTTCTGGAGGTTGTGTTATTGGGAGATTAGTGGCGGTGATGAGGATGTGTTTCTGGAGGTTGTGTTATTGGGAAGTTAGTTGAGGTGATGAGGATGTGTTTCTGGAGGTTGTGTTATTGGGAAGTTAGTGGCGGTGATGAGGATGTGTTTCTGGAGGTTGTGTTATTGTGAAGTTAGTGGAGGTGATGAGGATGTGTTTCTGGAGGTTGTGTTATTGGGAAGTTAGTGGCGGTGATGAGGATGTGTTTCTGGAGGTTGTGTTATTGAGGAATTAGTGGAGTTGATGAGGATGTGTTTTTGGAGGTTGTGTTATTGGGAAGTTAGTGTCGGTTGATGAGGATGTGTTTCTGGAGGTAGTGTTATTGAGGAGTTAGTGGAGGTGATGAGGATGTGTTTCTGGAGGTTGTGTTATTGGGAGATTAGTGGCGGTGATGAGGATGTGTTTCTGGAGGTTGTGTTATTGGGAAGTTAGTTGAGGTGATGTGATGTGTTTCTGGAGGTTGTGTTATTGGGAAGTTAGTGGAGGTGATGAGGATGTGTTTCTGGAGGTTGTGTGATTGGGAAGTTAGTGGAGGTGATGAGGATGTGTTTCTGGAGGTTGTGTTATTGGGAAGTTAGTTGGGTTGATGAGGATGGTTTTCTGGAGGTTGTGTTATTGGGAAATTAGTGGAGGTGATGTGGATGTGTTTCTGGAGGTTGTGTTATTGGGAAGTTATTGGGGGTGATGTGGATGTGTTTCTGGTGGTTGTGTTATTGGGAGGTTAGTGGAGGTGTTGAGGATGTGTTTCTGGTGGTTGTGTTATTGGGAGGTTAGTGGCGGTGATGAGGATGTGTTTCTGGAGGTTGTGTTATTGAGGAGTTAGTGGAGGTGATGAGGATGTGTATCTGGAGGTTGTGTTATTGGGAAGTTAGTGGCGGTGATGAGGATGTGTTTCTGGAGGTTGTGTTCTTGAGGAGTTAGTGGAGGTGATGAGGATGTGTTTCTGGAGGTTGTGTTCTTGAGGAGTTAGTGGAGGTGATGAGGATGTGTTTCTGGAGGTTGTGTTCTTGAGGAGTTAGTGGAGGTGATGTGGATGTGTTTCTGGAGGTTGTGTTATTGGGAAGTTAGTGGAGGTGATGAGCATGTGTTTCTGGAGGTTGTGTTATTGGGAGGTTAATGGAGGTGATGAGGATGTGTTTCTGGAGGTTGTGTTATTGGGAAGTTAGTGGAGGTGATGAGGATGTGTTTCTGCAGGCTGTGTTATTGGGAGGTTAGTGGAGGTGAAGTGGATGTGTCTCTGGAGGTTGTGTTATTGGGAAGTTAGTGGAGGTGATGAGGATGTGTTTCTGGTGGTTGTGTTATTGGGAGGTTAGTGGAGGTGATGTGACTGTTTTTCTGGAGGTTGTGTTATTGGGAAGTTAGTGGAGGTGATGTGGGTATGTGTCTGGAGGTTGCGTTATTGGGAGGCTAGTGGAGGTGATGTGGATGTTTTTCTGGAGGTTGTGTTATTGGGAAGTTAGTGGAGGTGATCAGGATGGGTTTCTGGAGGTTGTGTTATTGGGAAGTTAGTGGCGGTGATGAGGACGTGTTTCTGGGGGTTGTGTTATTGGGAAGTTAGTGGAGGTGATGAGGATGTGTTTCTGGAGGTTGTGTTATTGGGAAGTTAGTGGAGGTGATGTGGATGTGTTTCGGGAGGTTGTGTTATTGGGAGGTTAGTGGAGGTGATGAGGATGTGTTTCTGGGGGTTGTGTTATTGGGAAGTTAGTGGAGGTGATGAGGATGTGTTTCTGGATGTTGTGTTATTGGGAAGTTAGTGGAGGTGATGTGGATGTGTTTCGGGAGGTTGTGTTATTGGGAAGTTAGTGGAGGAGATGAGGATGTGTTTCTGGAGGTTGTGTTATTGGGAAGTTCGTGGAGGTGATGTGGATGTGTTTCGGGAGGTTGTGTTACTGGGAGGTTAGTGGAGGTGATGAGGATGTGTTTCTGGGGGTTGTGTTATTGGGAAGTTAGTGGCGGTGATGAGGATGTGTTTCTGGGGGTTGTGTTATTGGGAAGTTAGTGGAGGTGATGAGGATGTGTTTCTGGAGGTTGTGTTATTGGGAAGTTAGTGGAGGTGATGTGGATGTGTTTCGGGAGGTTGTGTTATTGGGAGGTTAGTGGAGGTGATGAGGATGTGTTTCTGGGGGTTGTGTTATTGGGAAGTTAGTGGAGGTGATGAGGATGTGTTTCTCGATGTTGTGTTATTGGGAAGTTAGTGGAGGTGATGTGGATGTGTTTCGGGAGGTTGTGTTATTGGGAAGTTAGTGGAGGAGATGAGGATGTGTTTCTGGAGGTTGTGTTATTGGGAAGTTCGTGGAGGTGATGTGGATGTGTTTCGGGAGGTTGTGTTACTGGGAGGTTAGTGGAGGTGATGAGGATGTGTTTCTGGGGGTTGTGTTATTGGGAAGTTATTGGAGGTGATGAGGACGTGTTTCTGGAGGTTGTGTTATTGGGAAGTTAGCGGAGGTGATGAGGATGTGTTTCTGGAGGTTGTGTTATTGGGAAGTTAGTGGAGGGGATGAGGATGTGTTTCTGGAGGTTGTGTTATTGGGAAGTTCGTGGAGGTGATGTGGATGTGTTTCGGGAAGTTGTGTTACTGGGAAGTTAGTGGAGGTGATGTGGATGGGTTTCTGGAGGATGTGTTATTGGGAAGTTAGTGGAGGTGATGTGGATGGGTTTCTGGAGGTTGTGTTATTGGGAAGTTAGTGGAGGTGATGAGGATGTGTTTCTGGAGGTTGTGTTACTGGGAAGTTAGTGGAGGTGATGTGGATGGGTTTCTGGAGGTTGTGTTACTGGGAAGTTAGTGGAGGTGATGAGGACGTGTTTCTGGAGGTGGTGTTATTGGGAATTTTGTGGGGTTGTTGTGGTTGGGTTTCTTGAGATTGTGTTGTTGGAAGTTTCGTGGAGGTGATGAGGATGTGTTTACCAAGGTTGTGTTATTGGGATGTTGGTGGGGGTGCTGTGGATGTGTTTCTGGAGGTTGTGTTATTGGGAAGTTAGTGGCGGTGATGAGGATGTGTTTCTGGAGGTAGTGTTATTGAGGAGTTCGTGGAGGTGATGAGGATGTGTTTCTGGAGGTTGTGTTATTGGGAGGTTAGTGGCGGTGATGAGGATGTGTTTCTGGAGGTTGTGTTATTGAGGAGTTAGTGGAGGTGATGAGGATGTGTTTCTGGAGGTTGTGTTATTGGGAAGTTAGTGGCGGTTGATGAGGATGTGTTTCTGGAGGTACTGTTATTGAGGAGTTAGTGGAGGTGATGTGGATGTGTTTCTGGAGGTTGTGTTATTGAGGAGTTAGTGGAGGTGATGAGGATGTGTTTCTGGAGGTTGTGTTATTGGGAAGTTAGTGGCGGTTGATGAGGATGTGTTTCTGGAGGTACTGTTATTGAGGAGTTAGTGGAGGTGATGAGGATGTGTTTCTGGAGGTTGTGTTATTGGGAAGTTAGTGGAGGTGATGAGGATGTGTTTCTGGAGGTTGTGTTCTTGAGGAGTTAGTGGAGGTGATGTGGATGTGTTTCTGGTGGTTGTGTTATTGGGAGGTTAGTGGCGGTGATGAGGATGTGTTTCTGGAGGTTGTGTTATTGAGGAGTTAGTGGAGGTGATGAGGATGTGTTTCTGGTGGTTGTGTTATTGGGAGGTTAGTGGCGGTGATGAGGATGTGTTTCTGGAGGTTGTGTTATTGAGGAGTTAGTGGAGGTGATGAGGATGTGTTTCTGGAGGTTGTGTTATTGGGAAGTTAGTGGCGGTGATGAGGATGTGTTTCTGGAGTTTGTGTTCTTGAGTAGTTAGTGGCGGTGATGAGGATGTGTTTCAAGAGGTTGTGTTCTTGAGGAGTTAGTGGAGGTGATGAGGATGTGTTTCTGGAGGTTGTGTTCTTGAGGAGTTAGTGGAGGTGATGAGCATGTGTTTCTGGAGGTTGTGTTATTGGGAAGTTAGTGGAGGTGATGAGGATGTGTTTCTGCAGGCTGTGTTATTGGGAGGTTAGTGGAGGTGAAGTGGATGTGTTTCTGAAGGTTGTGTTATTGGGAAGTTAGTGGAGGTGATGAGGTTGTGTTTCTGGAGGTTGTGTTATTGGGAGGTTAGTGGAGGTGTTGTGGATGCATTTCTGGAGGTTGTGTTATTGGGAAGTTAGTGGAGGTGATGAGGTTGTGTTTCTGGAGGTTGTGTCACTGGGAAGTTAGTGGAGGTGATGTGGATGTGTTTCTGCAGGTTGTGTTATTGGGAAGTTATTGGAGGTGATGAGGATGTGTTTCTGGAGGTTGTGTTATTGGGAAGTTAGTGGAGGTGATGAGGATTTGGTTCTGGAGGTTGTGTCACTGGGAAGTTAGTGGAGGTGATGATGATGGGTTTCTGGAGGTTGTGTTATTGGGAAGTTAGTGGAGGTGATGAGGTTGTGTTTCTGGAGGTTGTGTCACTGGGAAGTTAGTGGAGGTGATGTGGATGTGTTTCTGCAGGTTGTGTGATTGGGAAGTTAGTGGAGGTGTTGAGGATGTGTTTCTGGAGGTTGTGTTATTGGGAGGTTAGTGGAGGTGATGAGGATGTGTTTCTGGAGGTTGTGTTATTGGAAGTTAATGGACGTGATGAGGATGTGTTTCTGGAGGTTGTGTTATTGGAAGTTAGTGGAGGTGATGTGCATGCGTTTCCGTAGGTTGTCTGTGTTATTGGGGAGTTAGTGGAGATGGTGTGAATGTGTTTCTGGAGGATGTGTTATTGGGACGTTAGTGGAGATGGTGTGAATGTGATTCTGGAGGTTGTGTTATTGGGAAGTTAGTGGAGGGGATAAAGATCGGCATGTGGACGTTGTGTTGTGAGCTGCTGCAGATATTCAGTGAGAACAGATAATTTGGTGACCCAGTTCTGGACTAGGTCTTGGGACTGTAGTTACCGTGAAACTGGGTCTGGGACATGACCAACAAATGGAGCAAACTCTGCCGAGAGTGGAAAGGCTGGAAAGAGAGAGGAGGAAGGTCTCTGTGCCAGAATCTTGGGGAATTACAAGAACACTTTAACAATCTACTCCTAAACCAGGAGCAGAGCGTCTGGCACATCTGATACAACAAGGTGCTGGTTACAGAACGGTGTCGCCTCCTTCAGCACGGCCTGGAGCCTGACACCAGGCTGTGGATGGTCCTGTCAAATCTGATACAACAAGGTGCTGCTTACAGAACGGTGTCGCCTCCTTCAGCACGGCCTGGAGCCTGACACCAGGCTGTGGATGGTCCTGTCAAATCTAATATAACAAGGAGCTGGTTACAGAACGGTGTCGCCTCCTTCAGCACGGCCTGGAGCCTGACACCAGGCTGTGGATGGTCCTGTCAAATCTGATATAACAAGGAGCAGGTAACAGAACGGTGTCGCCTCCTTCAGCTCGGCCTGGAGTCTGACACCAGGCTGTGGATGGTCCTGTCAAATCTGATATAACAAGGAGCTGGTTACAGAATGGTGTCGCCTCCTTCAGCACGGCCTGGAGCCTGACATCAGGCTGTGGATGGTCCTGTCAAATCTGATATAACAAGGAGCTGGTGACAGAACGGTGTCGCCTCCTTCAGCACGGCCTGGAGCCTGACACCAGGCTGTGGATGGTCCTGTCAAATCTGATATAACAAGGAGATGGTTACAGAACGGTGTTGCCTCCTTCAGCACGGCCCGGAGCCTGACACCAGTCTGTGGATGATCCCGTCAAATCTGATAGAACAAGGAGCTGGTTACAGAACAGAGTCACCTCCTTCAGCACGGCCTGGAGCCTGACACCAGGCTGTGGATGGTCCTGTCAAATCTGATATAACAAGGAGGTGGTGACAGAACGGTGTCGCCTCCTTCAGCACGGCCTGGAGCCTGACACCAGGCTGTGGATGGTCCCGTCAAATCTGATAGAACAAGGAGCTGGTTACAGAACGGTGTCACCTCCTTCAGCACGGCCTGGAGCCTGACACCAGGCTGTGGATGGTCCTGTCAAATCTGATATAACAAGGAGCTGGTGACAGAACGGTGTCGCCTCCTTCAGCACGGCCTGGAGCCTGACACCAGGCTGTGGATGGTCCTGTCAAATCTGATAGAACAAGGAGCTGGTTACAGAACGGTGTCACCTCCTTCAGCACGGCCTGGAGCCTGACACCAGGCTGTGGATGGTCCTGTCGAATCTGATATAACAAGGTGCTGGTTACAGAACTTCGTCACCTCCTTCAGTACGGCCTGGAGCCTGACACCAGGCTGTGGATGGTCCTGTCAAATCTGATATAACAAGGAGCTGGTTACAGAACGGTGTCGCCTCCTTCAGCACGGACTGGAGCCTGACACCAGCCTGTGGATGGTCCTGTCAAATCTGATATAACAAGGAGCTGGTTACAGAACGGTGTCACCTCCTTCAGCACGGCCTGGAGTCTGACACCAGGCAGTGGATGGTCCTGTCAAATCTGATATAACAAGGTGCTGGTTACAGAACGGTGTCGCCTCCTTCAGCACGGCCTGGAGCCTGACACCAGGCTGTGGATGGTCCTGTCAAATCTGATATAATAAGGAGCTGGTTACAGAACGGTGTCGCCTCCTTCAGCACGGCCTGGAGCCTGACACCAGGAAGTGGATGGTCCTGTCAAATCTGATATAACAAGGAGCTGGTTACAGAACGGTGTCGCCTCCTTCAGCACGGCCTGGAGCCTGACACTAGGCTGTGGATGGTCTTGTCATATCTGATATAACAAGGAGCTGGTTACAGAACGGTGTCGCCTCCTTCAGCACGGCCTGGAGCCTGACACCAGGCTGTTGATGGTCCTGTCAAATCTGATATAATAAGGAGCTGGTTACATAACGGTGTCGCCTCCTTCAGCACGGTCTGGAGCCTGGCACCAGGCTGTGGATGGTGCTGTCAAATCTGAGATAACAAGGAGCTGGTTACAGAACGGTGTCGCCTCCTTCAGCACGGCCTGGAGCCTGACACCAGGCTGTGGATGGTCCTGTCAAATCTGATATAACAAGGAGCTGGTTACAGAACGATGTCGCCTCCTTCAGCACGGCCTGGAGCCTGACACCAGGCTGTGGATGGTCCTGTCAAATCTGATATAACAAGGTGCTGGTTACAGAACGGTGTCACCTCCTTGAGCACGGCCTGGAGCCTGACACCAGGCTGTGGATGGTCCAGTCAAATCTGATATAACAAGGTGCTTGTTACAGAACGGTGTCACCTCCTTCAGCACGGCCTGGAGCCTGACACCAGGTTGTGGATGGTCCTGTCAAATCTGATATAACAAGGTGCTGGTTACAGAACGGTGTCACCTCCTTCAGCACGGCCTGGAGCCTGACACCAGATTGTGGATGGTCCTGTCAAATCTGCTACAACAAGGAGCTGGTTACAGAACGGTGTCGCCTCCTTCAGCGCGGCCTGGAGCCTGACACCAGGCTGTGGATGGTCCTGTCAAATCTAATATAACAAGGAGTTGGTTACAGAACGGTGCCACCTCCTTCAGCACGGTCTGGAGCATGACACCAGGCTGTGGATGGTCCTGTCAAATGAGATATAACACGGAGCTGGTTACAGAACGGTGTCACTTCCTTCAGCACGGCCTGGAGCCTGACACCAGGCTGTGGATGGTCCTGTCAAATCTGATATAACAAGGTGCTGGTTACAGAACGGTGTCGCCTCCTTCAGCACGGTCTGGAGCCTTACACCAGGCTATGGAAGGTCCTGTCAAATCTCATAAAACAAGAAGCTGGTTACAGAACGGTGTCACCTCCTTCAGCACGGCATGGAGCCTGACACCAGGATGTGGATGGTCCTGTCAAATCTGATATAACAAGGAGCTGGTTACAGAACGGTGTCGCCTCCTTCAGCACGGCCTGGAGCCTGACACCAGGCTGTGGATGGTCCTGTCAAATATGATATAACAAGGAGCTGGTTACAGAACGGTGTCGCCTCCTTCAGCACGGCCTGGAGTCTGACACCAGGCTGTGGATGGTCCCTGTCAAATCTGATGCAACAAGGAGCTGGTTACAGAACGGTGTCGCTTCATTCAGCAAGGCCTGGAGCCTGACACCAGGCTGTGGATGGTCCTGTCAAATCTGATACAACACGGTGATAGTTACAGAATGGTGTCGCCTCCTTCAGCACGGCCTGGGGCCTGACACCAGGCTGTGGATGGTCCTGTCAAATCTGATATAACAAGGTGCTGGTTACAGAACGGTGTCACCTCCTTCAGCTCGGCCTGGAGCCTGACACCAGGCTGTGGATGGTTCTGTCAAATCCGATATAACAAGGAGCTGGTTACAGAACGGTGTCGCCTCCTTCAGCACGGCCTGGAGCCTGACACCAGTCTGTGGATGGTTCTGTCAAATCTGATATAACAAGGAGCTGGTTACAGAACGGTGTCACCTCCTTCAGCACGGCCTGGAGCCTGACACCAGGCTGTGGATGGTCCTGTCAAATCTGATATAACAAGGAGCTGGTTACAGAACGGTGTCGCATCCATCAGCACGGCCTGGAGCCTGACACCAGGCTGTTGATGGTCTTGTCAAGTCTGATATAACAAGGAGCTGGTTACAGAACGGTGTCACCTCCTTCAGCACGGCCTGGAGCCTGACACCAGGCTGTGGATGGTCCTGTCAAATCTGATACTACACGGTGATAGTTACAGGACGGTGTCGCCTCCTTCAGCACGGCCTGGAGCCTGACACCAGGCTGTGGATGGTCCTGTCAAATCTGATACAACAAGGAGCTGGTTACAGAATGGTGTCGCTTCCTTCAGCACGGCCTGGAGCCTGACACCAGGCTGTGGATGGTCCTGTCAAATCTGATATAACAAGGAGCTGGTTACAGAATGGTGTCGTCTCCTTCAGCACGGCCTGGAGCCTGACACCAGGCTGTGGATGGTCCTGTCAAATCTGATATAACAAGGAGCTGGTTACAGAATGGTGTCGCCTCCTTCAGCACGGCCTGGAGCCTGACACCAGGCTGTGGACGGGCCTGTCAAATCTGATATAACAAGGAGCTGGTTACAGAACGGTGTCGCCTCCTTCAGCACGGCCTGGGGTCTGACACCAGGCTGTGGATGGTCCTGTCAAATCTGATATAACAAGGAGCTGGTTACAGAACGGTGTCGCCTCCTTCAGCACGGCCTGGAGCCTGACACCAAGCTGTGGATGGTCCTGTCAAATCAGATATATCACGGAGCTGGTTACAGGACGGTGTCGCCTCCTTCAGCACGGCCTGGAGCCTGACACCAAGCTGTGGATGGTCCTGTCAAATCAGATATAACACGGAGCTGGTTACAGAACGGTGTCACTTCCTTCAGCACGGCCTGGATCCTGACACCAGGCTGTGGATGTTCCTGTCAAATCTGATACAACAAGGAGCTGGTTACAGAACGGTGTCGCTTCCTTCAGCAAGGCCTGGAGCCTGACACCAGGCTGTGGATGGTCCTGTCAAATCTGAGAGAACACGGAGCTGGTTACAGAACGGTGTCGCCTCCTTCAGCACGGCCTGGAGCCTGACACCAGGCTGTGGATGGTCCTGTCAAATCTGATATAACAAGGAGCTGGTTACAGAACGGTGTCACCTCCTTCAGCACGGTCTGGAGCCTGACACCAGGCTGTGGATGGTCCTGTCAAATCTGATATAACAAGGAGCAGGTAACAGAACGGTGTCGCCACCTTCAGCACGGCCTGGAGTCTGACACCAGGCTGTGGATGGTCCTGTCAAATCTGATATAACAAGGAGCTGGTTTCAGAACGATGTCGCCTCCTTCAGCAATTCCTGGAGCCTGACACCAGGCTGTGGATGGTCCTGTCAAATCTGATATAACAAGGTGCTGGTTACAGAACGGGTCGCCTCCTTCAGCACGGCCTGGAGCCTGACATCAGGCTGTGGATGGTCCTGTCAAATCTGATATAACAAGGAGCTGGTGACAGAACGGTGTCGCCTCCTTCAGCACGGCCTGGAGCCTGACACCAGGCTGTGGATAGTCCTGTCAAATCTGATATAACAAGGAGATGGTTACAGAACGGTGTTGCCTCCTTCAGCACGGCCCGGAGCCTGACACCAGTCTGTGGATGGTCCCGTCAAATCTGATAGAACAAGGAACTGGTTACAGAACGGTGACACCTCCTTCAGCACGGCCTGGAGCCTGACACCAGGCTGTGGATGGTCCTGTCAAATCTGATATAACAAGGAGCTGGTGACAGAACGGTGTCGCCTCCTTCAGCACGGCCTGGAGCCTGACACCAGGCTGTGGATGGTCCTGTCAAATCTGATATAACAAGGAGCTGGTGACAGAACGGTGTCGCCTCCTTCAGCACGGCCTGGAGCCTGACACCAGGCTGTGGATGGTCCTGTCAAATCTGATACAAAGATCTGGTTACAGATCGGTGTCGCCTCCTTCAGCACGGCCTGGAGCCTGACACCAGGCTGTGGATGGTCCTGTCAAATCTGCTACAACAAGGAGCTGGTTACAGAACGGTGTCGCCTCCCTCAGCGCGGCCTGGAGCCTGACACCAGGCTGTGGATGGTCCTGTCAAATCAGATACAACAAGGAGCTGGTTACAGAACGGTGTCGCCTCCTTCAGCACGGCCTGGAGCCTGACACCAAGCTGTGGATGGTCCTGTCTAATCTGATATAACAAGGAGCTGGCTACCGAACGGTGTCGCCTCCTTCAGCACGGCCTGGAGCCTGACATCAGGCTGTGGATGGTCCTGTCAAATCTGATATAACAAGGAGCTGGTTACAGAACAGTGTCACCTCCTTCAGCACGGCCTGGAGCCTGACACCAGGCTGTGGATGGTCCTGTCAAATCTGATATAACAAGGAGCTGGTTACAGAACGGTGTCGCCTCCTTCAGCACGGCCTGGAGCCTGACACCAGGCTGTGGATGGTCCTGTCAAATCTGATATAACACGGAGCTGGTTACAGAACAGTGTCACCTCCTTCAGCACGGCCTGGAGCCTGACACCAGGTTGTGGATGGTCCTGTCAAATCTGATATAACAAGGAGATGGTTACAGAACGGTGTCACCTCCTTCAGTTCGGTCTGGAGCCTGACACCAGGCTGTGGATGGTCCTTTCAAATCTGATATAACAAGGAGCTGGTTACAGAACAGTGTCACCTCCTTCAGCACGGCCTGGAGCCTGACACCAGGTTGTGGATGGTCCTGTCAAATCTGATATAACAAGGAGCTGGTTACAGAACGGTGTCGCCTCCTTCAGCACGGCCTGGAGCCTGACACCAGGCTGTGGATGGTTCTGTCAAATCTGCTACAACAAGGAGCTGGTTACAGAACGGTGTCGCCTCCTTCAGCGCGGCCTGGAGCCTGACACCAGGCTGTGGATGGTCCTGTCAAATCTGATATAACAAGGAGCTGGTTACAGAACGGTGTCGCCTCCTTCAGCACGGCCTGGAGCCTGACACCAGGCTGTGGATGGTCCTGTCAAATCTGATATAACAAGGAGCTGGTTACAGAATGGTGTCGCCTCCTTCAGCACGGCCTGGAGCCTGACACCAGGCTGTAGATGGTCCTGTCAAATCTGATATAACAAGGTGTTGGTTACAGAACGGTGTCGCCTCCTTCAGCACGGCCTGGAGCCTGACACCAGGCTGTGGATGGTCCTGTCAAATCTGATATAACAAGGAGCTGGTTACAGAATGGTGTCGCCTCCTTCAGCACGGCCTGGAGCCTGACACCAGGCTGTGGACGGGCCTGTCAAATCTGATATAACAAGGAGCTGGTTACAGAACGGTGTCGCCTCCTTCAGCACGGCCTGGGGTCTGACACCAGGCTGTGGATGGTCCTGTCAAATCTGATATAACAAGGAGCTGGTTACAGAACGGTGTCGCCTCCTTCAGCACGGCCTGGAGCCTGACACCAAGCTGTGGATGGTCCTGTCAAATCAGATATATCACGGAGCTGGTTACAGGACGGTGTCGCCTCCTTCAGCACGGCCTGGAGCCTGACACCAAGCTGTGGATGGTCCTGTCAAATCAGATATAACACGGAGCTCGTTACAGAACGGTGTCACTTCCTTCAGCACGGCCTGGATCCTGACACCAGGCTATGGAAGGTCCTGTCAAATCTCATAAAACTAGAAGCTGGTTACAGAACGGTGTCACCTCCTTCAGCACGGCCTGGAGCCTGACACCAGGCTGTGGGTGGTCCTGTCAAATCTGATACAACAAGGAGCTGGTTACAGAACGGTGTCGCTTCCTTCAGCACGGCCTGGAGCCTGACACCAGGCTGTGGATGGTCCTGTCAAATCTGATACAACAAGGAGCTGGTTACAGAACGGTGTCGCTTCCTTCAGCACGGCCTGGAGCCTGACACCAGGCTGTGGATGGTCCTGTCAAATCTGATACAACAAGGAGCTGGTTACAGAACGGTGTCGCCTCCTTCAGCACGGCCTGGAGCCTGACACCAGGCTGTGGATGGTCCTGTCAAATCTGATACAACACGGTGATAGTTACAGAATGGTGTCGCCTCCTTCAGCACGGCCTGGGGCCTGACACCAGGCTGTGGATGGTCCTGTCAAATCTGATATAACAAGGAGCTGGTTACAGAACGGTGTCACCTCCTTCAGCACGGTCTGGAGCCTGACACCAGGCTGTGGATGGTCCTGTCAAATCTGATATAACAAGGAGCTGGTTACAGAACGGTGTCGCCTCCTTCAGCACGGCCTGGAGCCTGACACCAGGCTGTGGATGGTCCTGTCAAATCTGATATAACAAGGAGCTGGTGACAGAACGGTGTCGCCTCCTTCAGCATGGCCTGGAGTCTGACACCAGGCTGTGGATGGTCCTGTCAAATCTGATATAACAAGGAGCTGGTTTCAGAACGATGTCGCCTCCTTCAGCAATTCCTGGAGCCTGACACCAGGCTGTGGATGGTCCTGTCAAATCTGATATAACAAGGTGCTGGTTACAGAACGGGTCGCCTCCTTCAGCACGGCCTGGAGCCTGACATCAGGCTGTGGATGGTCCTGTCAAATCTGATATAACAAGGAGCTGGTGACAGAACGGTGTCGCCTCCTTCAGCACGGCCTGGAGCCTGACACCAGGCTGTGGATAGTCCTGTCAAATCTGATATAACAAGGAGATGGTTACAGAACGGTGTTGCCTCCTTCAGCACGGCCTGGAGCCTGACACCAGGCTGTGGATGGTCCCGTCAAATCTGATAGAACAAGGAACTGGTTACAGAACGGTGACACCTCCTTCAGCACGGCCTGGAGCCTGACACCAGGCTGTGGATGGTCCTGTCAAATCTGATATAACAAGGAGCTGGTGACAGAACGGTGTCGCCTCCTTCAGCACGGCCTGGAGCCTGACACCAGGCTGTGGATGGTCCCGTCGAATCTGATATAACAAGGAGCTGGTTACAGAACAGTGTCACCTCCTTCAGCACGGCCTGGAGCCTGACACCAGGCTGTGGATGGTCCTGTCAAATCTGATACAAAGATCTGGTTACAGATCGGTGTCGCCTCCTTCAGCACGGCCTGGAGCCTGACACCAGGCTGTGGATGGTCCTGTCAAATCTGCTACAACAAGGAGCTGGTTACAGAACGGTGTCGCCTCCCTCAGCGCGGCCTGGAGCCTGACACCAGGCTGTGGATGGTCCTGTCAAATCAGATACAACAAGGAGCTGGTTACAGAACGGTGTCGCCTCCTTCAGCACGGCCTGGAGCCTGACACCAAGCTGTGGATGGTCCTGTCTAATCTGATATAACAAGGAGCTGGCTACCGAACGGTGTCGCCTCCTTCAGCACGGCCTGGAGCCTGACATCAGGCTGTGGATGGTCCTGTCAAATCTGATATAACAAGGAGCTGGTTACAGAACAGTGTCACCTCCTTCAGCACGGCCTGGAGCCTGACACCAGGCTGTGGATGGTCCTGTCAAATCTGATATAACAAGGAGCTGGTTACAGAACGGTGTCGCCTCCTTCAGCACGGCCTGGAGCCTGACACCAGGCTGTGGATGGTCCTGTCAAATCTGATAGAACAAGGAGCTGGTTACAGAACAGTGTCACCTCCTTCAGCACGGCCTGGAGCCTGACACCAGGTTGTGGATGGTCCTGTCAAATCTGATATAACAAGGAGATGGTTACAGACGGTGTCACCTCCTTCAGTTCGGTCTGGAGCCTGACACCAGGCTGTGGATGGTCCTGTCAAATCTGATATAACAAGGAGCTGGTTACAGAACAGTGTCACCTCCTTCAGCACGGCCTGGAGCCTGACACCAGGTTGTGGATGGTCCTGTCAAATCTGATATAACAAGGAGCTGGTTACAGAACGGTGTCGCCTCCTTCAGCACGGCCTGGAGCCTGACACCAGGCTGTGGATGGTTCTGTCAAATCTGCTACAACAAGGAGCTGGTTACAGAACGGTGTCGCCTCCTTCAGCGCGGCCTGGAGCCTGACACCAGGCTGTGGATGGTCCTGTCAAATCTGATATAACAAGGAGCTGGTTACAGAACGGTGTCGCCTCCTTCAGCACGGCCTGGAGCCTGACACCAGGCTGTGGATGGTCCTGTCAAATCTGATATAACAAGGAGCTGGTTACAGAACGGTGTCGCCTCCTTCAGCACGGCCTGGAGCCTGACACCAGGCTGTAGATGGTCCTGTCAAATCTGATATAACAAGGAGTTGGTTACAGAACGGTGTCGCCTCCTTCAGCACGGCCTGGAGCCTGACACCAGGCTGCGGATGGTCCTGTCAAATCTGATACAACAAGGAGCTGGTTACAGAACGGTGTCGCCTCCTTCAGCACGGCCTGGAGCCTGACACCAGGCTGTGGATGGTCCTGTCAAATCTGATACAACAAGGTGCTGGTTACAGAACGGTGTCGCCTCCTTCAGCATGGCCTGGAGCCTGACACCAGTCTGTGGATGGTCCTGTCAAATCTAATTTAACAAGGAGCTGGTTACAGAATGGTGTCGCCTCCTTCAGCACGGCCTGGAGCCTGACATCAGGCTGTGGATGGTCCTGTCAAATCTGATATAACAAGGAGCTGGTGACAGAACGGTGTCGCCTCCTTCAGCACGGCCTGGAGCCTGACACCAGGCTGTGGATGGTCCTGTCAAATCTGATATAAGAAGGAGATGGTTACAGAACGGTGTTGCCTCCCTCAGCACGGCCCGGAGCCTGACACCAGTCTGTGGATGGTCCCGTCAAATCTGATAGAACAAGGAGCTGGTTACAGAACGGTGTCACCTCCTTCAGCACGGCCTGGAGCCTGACACCAGGCTGTGGATGGTCCTGTCAAATCTGATATAACAAGGAGCTGGAGACAGAACGGTGTCGCCTCCTTCAGCACGGCCTGGAGCCTGACACCAGGCTGTGGATGGTCCTGTCAAATCTGATATAACAAGGAGCTGGTTACAGAACGGTGTCGCCTCCTTCAGCACGGACTGGAGCCTGTCACCAGCCTGTGGATGGTCCTGTCAAATCTGATATAACAAGGAGCTGGTTACAGAACGATGTCACCTCCTTCAGCACGGACTGGAGCCTGACACCAGCCTGTGGATGGTCCTGTCAAATCTGATATAACAAGGTGCTGGTTACAGAACGGTGTCGCCTCCTTCAGCACGGACTGGAGCCTGACACCAGGCTGTGGATGGTCCTGTCAAATCTGATATAATAAGGAGCTGGTTACAGAACGGTGTCGCCTCCTTCAGCGCGGCCTGGAGCCTGACACTAGGCTGTGGATGGTCCTGTCATATCTGATATAACAAGGAGCTGGTTACAGAACGGTGTCGCCTCCTTCAGCACGGTCTGGAGCCTGACACCAGGCTGTGGATGGTCCTGTCAAATCTGATATACCAAGGAGCTGGTTACATTACGGTGTCGCCTCCTTCAGCACGGTCTGGAGCCTGACACCAGGCTGTGGATGGTGCTGTCAAATCTAAGATAACAAGGAGCTGGTTACAGAACGGTGTCGCCTCCTTCAGCATGGCCTGGAGCCTGACACCAGGCTGTGGATGGTCCTGTCAAATCTGATATAACAAGGAGCTAGTTACAGAACGGTGTCGCCTCCTTCAGCACGGCCTGGAGCCTGACACCAAGCTGTGGATGGTCCTGTCAAATCAGATATAACACGGAGCTGGTTACAGAACGGTGTCACTTCCTTCAGCACGGCCTGGAGCCTGACACCAGGCTGTGGATGGTCCTGTCAAATCTGATATAACAAGGTGCTGGTTACAGAACGGTGTCGCCTCCTTCAGCACGGTCTGGAGCCTTACACCAGGCTATGGAAGGTCCTGTCAAATCTCATAAAACAAGAAGCTGGTTACAGAACGGTGTCACCTCCTTCAGCACGGCATGGAGCCTGACACCAGGATGTGGATGGTCCTGTCAAATCTGATATAACAAGGAGCTGGTTACAGAACGGTGTCGCCTCCTTCAGCACGGCCTGGAGCCTGACACCAGGCTGTGGATGGTCCTGTCAAATCTGATATAACAAGGAGCTGGTTACAGAACGGTGTCGCCTCCTTCAGCACGGCCTGGAGTCTGACACCAGGCTGTGGATGGTCCTGTCAAATCTGATGCAACAAGGAGCTGGTTACAGAACGGTGTCACCACCTTCAGCACGGCCTGGAGCCTGACACCAGGCTGTGGATGGTCCTGTCAAATCTGATACAACACGGTGATAGTTACAGAATGGTGTCGCCTCCTTCAGCACGGCCTCGGGCCTGACACCAGGCTGTGGATGGTCCTGTCAAATCTGATATAACAAGGAGCTGGTTACAGAACGGTGTCGCCTCCTTCAGCACGGCCTGGAGCCTGACACCAGGCTGTGGATGGTCCTGTCAAATCTGATATAACAAGGAGCTGGTTACAGAACGGTGTTGCGTCCTTCAGCACGGCCTGGAGCCTGACACCAGGCTGTGGATGGTCCTGTCAAATCTGATACAACAAGGAGCTGGTGACAGAACGGTGTCGCCACGTTCAGCACGGCCTGGAGCCTGACACCAGGCTGTGGATGGTCCTGTCAAATCTGATATAACAAGGAGCTGGTTACAGAACGGTGTCGCATCCATCAGCACGGCCTGGAGCCTGACACCAGGCTGTTGATAGTCCTGTCAAATCTGATATAACAAGGAGCTGGTTACAGAACGGTGTCACCTCCTTCAGCACGGCCTGGAGCCTGACACCAGGCTGTGGATGGTCCTGTCAAATCTGATACTACACGGTGATAGTTACAGAACGGTGTCGCCTCCTTCAGCACGGCCTGGAGCCTGACACCAGGCTGTGGATGGTCCTGTCAAATCTGATACAACAAGGAGCTGGTTACAGAACGGTGTCGCTTCCTTCAGCACGGCCTGGAGCCTGACACCAGGCTGTGGATGGTCCTGTCAAATCTGATACTACACGGTGATAGTTACAGAACGGTGTCGCCTCCTTCAGCACGGCCTGGAGCCTGACACCAGGCTGTGGATGGTCCTGTCAAATCTGATATAACAAGGAGCTGGTTACAGAACGGTGTCGCTTCCTTCAGCACGGCCTGGAGCCTGACACCAGTCTATGGAAGGTCCTGTCAAATCTCATAAAACAAGAAGCTGGTTACAGAACGGTGTCACCTCCTTCAGCACGGACTGGAGCCTGACACCAGGCTGTGGGTGGTCCTGTCAAATCTGATATAACAAGGAGCTGGTTACAGAACGGTGTCGCCTCCTTCAGCACGGCCTGGAGCCTGACACCAGGCTGTGGGTGGTCCTGTCAAATCTGATATAACAAGGAGCTGGTTACAGAACGGTGTCGCCTCCTTCAGCACGGCCTGGAGCCTGACACCAAGCTGTGGATGGTCCTGTCAAATCTGATACAACAAGGAGCTGGTTACAGAACGGTGTCGCTTCCTTCAGCAAGGCCTGGAGCCTGACACCAGGCTGTGGATGGTCCTGTCAAATCTGATACAACACGGTGATAGTTACAGAATGGTGTCGCCTCCTTCAGCACGGCCTGGGGCCTGACACCAGGCTTTGGATGGTCCTGTCAAATCTGATACAACAAGGAGCTGGTTACAGAACGGTGTCACCTCCTTCAGCACGGCCTGGGGCCTGACACCAGGCTGTGGATGGTCCTGTCAAATCTGATACAACACGGTGATAGTTACAGAACGGTGTCACCTCCTTCAGCACGGCCTGGGGCCTGACACCAGGCTGTGGATGGTCCTGTCAAATCTGATATAACAAGGAGCTTGTTACAGAACGGTGTCGCCTCCTTCAGCACGGCCTGGAGCCTGACACCAGGCTGTGGATGGTCCTGTCAAATCTGTATAACAAGGAGCTGGTTACAGAACGGTGTCACCTCCTTCAGCACGGCCTGGAGCCTGACATCAGGCTGTGGATGGTCCTGTCAAATCTGATATAACAAGGAGCTGGTGACAGAACGGTGTCGCCTCCTTCAGCACGGCCTGGAGCCTGACACCAGGCTGTGGATAGTCCTGTCAAATCTGATATAACAAGGAGATGGTTACAGAACGGTGTTGCCTCCTTCAGCACGGCCCGGAGCCTGACACCAGTCTGTGGATGGTCCCGTCAAATCTGATAGAACAAGGAGCTGGTTACAGAACGGTGTCACCTCCTTCAGCACGGCCTGGAGCCTGACACCAGGCTGTGGATGGTCCTGTCAAATCTGATATAACAAGGAGCTGGTGACAGAACGGTGTCACCTCCTTCAGCACGGCCTGGAGCCTGACACCAGGCTGTGGATGGTCCTGTCAAATCTGCTACAACAAGGAGCTGGTTACAGAACGGTGTCGCCTCCCTCAGCACGGCCTGGAGCCTGACACCAGGTTGTGGATGGGCCTGTCAAATCTGCTACAACAAGGTGCTGGTTACAGTACGGTGTCACCTCCTTCAGCACGGCCTGGAGCCTGACACCAGGTTGTGGATGGGCCTGTCAAATCTGATATAACAAGGAGATGGTTACAGAACGGTGTCACCTCCTTCAGTTCGGTCTGGAGCCTGACACCAGGCTGTGGATGGTTCTGTCAAATCTGCTACAACAAGGAGCTGGTTACAGAACGGTGTCGCCTCCTTCAGCGCGGCCTGGAGCCTGACACAAGGCTGTGGATGGTCCTGTCAAATCTGATACAACAAGGAGCTGGTTACAGAACGGTGTCGCCTCCTTCAGCACGGCCTGGAGCCTGACACCAGGCTGTGGATGGTCCTGTCAAATCTGATATAACAAGGAGCTGGTTACAGAACGGTGTCGCCTCCTTCAGCACGGCCTGGAGCCTGACACCAGGCTGTGGATGGTCCTGTCAAATCTGATATAACAAGGAGCTGGTTACAGAACGGTGTCACCTCCTTCAGCACGGCCTGGAGCCTGACACCAGGCTGTAGATGGTCCTGTCAAATCTGATATAACAAGGAGTTGGTTACAGAACGGTGTCGCCTCCTTCAGCACGGCCTGGAGCCTGACACCAGGCTGCGGATGGTCCTGTCAAATCTGATACAAAAAGGAGCTGGTTACAGAACGGTGTCGCCTCCTTCAGCACGGCCTGGAGCCTGACACCAGGCTGTGGATGGTCCTGTCAAATCTGATACAACAAGGTGCTGGTTACAGAACGGTGTCGCCTCCTTCAGCACGGCCTGGAGCCTGACACCAGTCTGTGGATGGTCCTGTCAAATCTAATATAACAAGGAGCTGGTTACAGAATGGTGTCGCCTCCTTCAGCACGGCCTGGAGCCTGACATCAGGCTGTGGATGGTCCTGTCAAATCTGATATAACAAGGAGCTGGTTACAGAACGGTGTCGCCTCCTTCAGCACGGCCTGGAGCCTGACACCAGGCTGTGGATGGTCCTGTCAAATCTGATATAACAAGGAGCTGGTTACAGAACGGTGTCACCTCCTTCAGCACGGCCTGGAGCCTGACACCAGGCTGTAGATGGTCCTGTCAAATCTGATATAACAAGGAGTTGGTTACAGAACGGTGTCGCCTCCTTCAGCACGGCCTGGAGCCTGACACCAGGCTGCGGATGGTCCTGTCAAATCTGATACAAAAAGGAGCTGGTTACAGAACGGTGTCGCCTCCTTCAGCACGGCCTGGAGCCTGACACCAGGCTGTGGATGGTCCTGTCAAATCTGATACAACAAGGTGCTGGTTACAGAACGGTGTCGCCTCCTTCAGCACGGCCTGGAGCCTGACACCAGTCTGTGGATGGTCCTGTCAAATCTAATATAACAAGGAGCTGGTTACAGAACGGTGTCGCCTCCTTCAGCACGGCCTGGAGCCTGACATCAGGCTGTGGATGGTCCTGTCAAATCTGATATAACAAGGAGCTGATGACAGAACGGTGTCGCCTCCTTCAGCACGGCCTGGAGCAAGACACCAGTCTGTGGATGGTCCCGTCAAATCTGATATAACAAGGAGCTGGTTACAGTACGGTGTCGCCTCCTTCAGCACGGCCTGGAGCCTGACACCAGGCTGTGGGTGGTCCTGTCAAATCTGATACAACAAGGAGCTGGTTACAGAACGGTGTCGCTTCCTTCAGCAAGGCCTGGAGCCTGACACCAGGCTGTGGATGGTCCTGTCAAATCTGATACAACACGGTGATAGTTACAGAATGGTGTCGCCTCCTTCAGCACGGCCTGGAGCCTGACACCAGGCTTTGGATGGTCCTGTCAAATCTGATACAACAAGGAGCTGGTTACAGAACGGTGTCACCTCCTTCAGCACGGCCTGGGGCCTGACACCAGGCTGTGGATGGTCCTGTCAAATCTGATATAACAAGGAGCAGGTAACAGAACGGTGTCGCCACCTTCAGCACGGCCTGGAGCCTGACACCAGGCTGTGGATGGTCCTGTCAAATCTGATATAACAAGGAGCTGGTTACAGAACGGTGTCGCCTCCTTCAGCACGGCCTGGAGCCTGACACCAGGCTGTGGATGGTCCTGTCAAATCTGATATAACAAGGAGCTGGTTACAGAACGGTATCACCTCCTTCAGCACGGCCTGGAGCCTGACACCAGGCTGTGGATGGTCCTGTCAAATCTGATATAACAAGGAGCTGGTTACAGAACGGTGTCGCCTCCTTCAGCACGGCCTGGGGTCTGACACCAGGCTGTGGATGGTCCTGTCAAATCTGATATAACAAGGAGCTGGTTACAGAATGGTGTCGCCTCCTTCAGCACGGCCTGGAGCCTGACATCAGGCTGTGGATGGTCCTGTCAAATCTGATATAACAAGGAGCTGGTGACAGAACGGTGTCGCCTCCTTCAGCACGGCCTGGAGCCTGACACCAGGCTGTGGATAGTCCTGTCAAATCTGATATAACAAGGAGATGGTTACAGAACGGTGTTGCCTCCTTCAGCACGGCCCGGAGCCTGACACCAGTCTGTGGATGGTCCCGTCAAATCTGATAGAACAAGGAGCTGGTTACAGAACGGTGTCAGCTCCTTCAGCACGGCCTGGAGCCTGACACCAGGCTGTGGATGGTCCTGTCAAATCTGATATAACAAGGAGCTGGTGACAGAACGGTGTCGCCTCCTTCAGCACGGCCTGGAGCCTGACACCAGGCTGTGGATGGTCCCGTCGAATCTGATATAACAAGGAGCTGGTTACAGAACTGTGTCACCTCCTTCAGCACGGCCTGGAGCCTGACACCAGGCTGTGGATGGTCCTGTCAAATCTGCTACAACAAGGAGCTGGTTACAGAACGGTGTCGCCTCCCTCAGCGCGGCCTGGAGCCTGACACCAGGCTGTGGATGGTCCTGTCAAATCAGATACAACAAGGAGCTGGTTACAGAACGGTGTCGCCTCCTTCAGCACGGCCTGGAGCCTGACACCAGGCTGTGGATGGTCCTGTCAAATCTGATATAACAAGGAGCTGGTTACAGAACGGTGTCACCTCCTTCAGAACGGCCTGGAGCCTGACACCAGGTTGTGGATGGTCCTGTCAAATCTGATATAACAAGGAGATGGTTACAGAACGGTGTCACCTCCTTCAGCACGGTCTGGAGCCTGACACCAGGCTGTGGATGGTTCTGTCAAATCTGCTACAACAAGGAGCTGGTTACAGAACGGTGTCACCTCCTTCAGCACGGCCTGGAGCCTGACACCAGGCTGTAGATGGTCCTGTCAAATCTGATATAACAAGGAGTTGGTTACAGAACGGTGTCGCCTCCTTCAGCACGGCCTGGAGCCTGACACCAGGCTGCGGATGGTCCTGTCAAATCTGATACAACAAGGAGCTGGTTACAGAACGGTGTCGCCTCCTTCAGCACGGCCTGGAGCCTGACACGAGGCTGTGGATGGTCCTGTCAAATCTGATACAACAAGGAGCTGGTTACAGAACGGTGTCACCTCCTTCAGCACGGCCTGGAGCCTGGCACCAGTCTGTGGATGGTCCTGTCAAATCTAATATAACAAGGAGCTGGTTACAGAATGGTGTCGCCTCCTTCAGCACGGCCTCGAGCCTGACATCAGGCTGTGGATGGTCCTGTCAAATCTGATATAACAAGGTGCTGGTTACAGAACGGTGTCGCCTCCTTCAGCACGGCCTGGAGCCTGACACCAGTCTGTGGATGGTCCTGTCAAATCTAATATAACAAGGAGCTGGTTACAGAATGGTGTCGCCTCCTTCAGCACGGCCTGGAGCCTGACATCAGGCTGTGGATGGTCCTGTCAAATCTGATATAACAAGGAGCTGGTGACAGAACGGTGTCGCCTCCTTCAGCACGGCCTGGAGCCTGACACCAGGCTGTGGATGGTCCTGTCAAATCTGATATAACAAGGAGATGGTTACAGAACGGTGTTGCCTCCTTCAGCACGGCCCGGAGCCTGACACCAGTCTGTGGATGGTCCCGTCAAATCTGATAGAACAAGGAGCTGGTTACAGAACGGTGTCACCTCCTTCAGCACGGCCTGGAGCCTGACACCAGGCTGTGGATGGTCCTGTCAAATCTGATATAACAAGGAGCTGGTGACAGAACGGTGTCGCCTCCTTCAGCACGGCCTGGAGCCTGACACCAGGCTGTGGATGGTCCTGTCAAATCTGATATAACAAGGAGCTGGTTACAGAACGGTGTCGCCTCCTTCAGCACGGACTGGAGCCTGTCACCAGCCTGTGGATGGTCCTGTCAAATCTGATATAACAAGGAGCTGGTTACAGAACGATGTCACCTCCTTCAGCACGGACTGGAGCCTGACACCAGCCTGTGGATGGTCCTGTCAAATCTGATATAACAAGGTGCTGGTTACAGAACGGTGTCGCCTCCTTCAGCACGGCCTGGAGTCTGACACCAGGCAGTGGATGGTCCTGTCAAATCTGATATAATAAGGAGCTGGTTACAGAACGGTGTCGCCTCCTTCAGCGCGGCCTGGAGCCTGACACTAGGCTGTGGATGGTCTTGTCATATCTGATATAACAAGGAGCTGGTTACAGAACGGTGTCGCCTCCTTCAGCACGGTCTGGAGCCTGAAACCAGGCTGTGGATGGTCCTGTCAAATCTGATATACCAAGGAGCTGGTTACATAACGGTGTCGCCTCCTTCAGCACGGTCTGGAGCCTGACACCAGGCTGTGGATGGTGCTGTCAAATCTGAGATAACAAGGAGCTGGTTACAGAACGGTGTCGCCTCCTTCAGCACGGCCTGGAGCCTGACACCAGGCTGTGGATGGTCCTGTCAAATCTGATACAACAAGGAGCTGGTTACAGAACGGTGTCGCCTCCTTCAGCACGGCCTGGAGCCTGACACTAGGCTGTGGATGGTCTTGTCATATCTGATATGACAAGGAGCTGGTTACAGAACGGTGTCGCCTCCTTCAGCACGGTCTGGAGCCTGACACCAGGCTGTGGATGGTCCTGTCAAATCTGATATACCAAGGAGCTGGTTACATAACGGTGTCGCCTCCTTCAGCACGGTCTGGAGCCTGACACCAGGCTGTGGATGGTGCTGTCAAATCTGAGATAACAAGGAGCTGGTTACAGAACGGTGTCGCCTCCTTCAGCACGGCCTGGAGCCTGACACCAGGCTGTGGATGGTCCTGTCAAATCTGATACAACAAGGAGCTGGTTACAGAACGGTGTCGCCTCCTTCAGCACGGCCTGGAGCCTGACACCAGTCTGTGGATGGTCCTGGCAAATCTGATACAACAAGGAGCTGGTTACAGAACGGTGTCGCCTCCTTCAGCACGGCCTGGAGCCTGACACCAGGCTGTGGGTGGTCCTGACAAATCTGATATCACAAGGTGCTTGTTACAGAACGGTGTTGTGGTGTTGGGTGCTCTGGTGCACAGATGAGCCAACACAGTTGTATGTGGTACAACTCTATTTTATTATAACTCTTATATTACAGTTCGTTCTGGATACTCTGCACGTGCTGTCTCCCTGAGTGTCCCCGGCTATAGCTGTGTCCTGGTTCTCCTCTGCCGCTCTTCCTGACCACCAGGGGTTGTGTCTGTGCATTTATATCTTTCTGTCATTGGTTGTGGTGTTGTGTGTTCTGATTTGTCTGTTGGTGTGTCTATCATGATGTGTGTGTTTGAATATCATGACATCCCCCTTTTTATACAAAGACAAGTGCCTACGTGGTTATAAATACAATTGTGTCGTGAGTGCATCTAAGAGTGTGCGTTTGTGTTGTGTACAGCGTGTGTATATGACGTAACTATTTACATGGGGCGATGTCGGGTGCGTCACACTAACAAGGTTGTACCATAACAAAACTTGGATGCGAGAGAAAAAAAAAAACTTGAACATTGGTCCGGTCAGACGATATCTGGAACAATAAACAACAACAGGTTATAATACAGAAGTGTTTGACTTTTTGAACGTATGAACAGCGTTATAAGTCCAGTCTAATGGGTGACCGCCTCAAGAATGGGCTGGTCCTCAAGCCGGTTCAGCTGTGGAGATTTGGGGTCACACTGGTTCACCTTGGACTGTTGGAGGTGATGCTGTTGCCGAAGTCTCTACTTTACCATTTGTTGTACTTCCTGCAGTGCTTGGTCTTTTTCATTCTTGCAAATATGACATTCAACATCTTTGTTAGTGGTGCCCTGGCTGTGGTTTGGTTCTGGTGGCGATGGAAGGGGCATGATCCGTGGCATCGCCACGAAGTCATCCTTGGGAACCAGTGGAGGATCCGGCGTGTGCGTACGGTTCAGTTGCGAGCGTGGAAGGCGGCGCAAAGCTCGCTGATTGCGCCTACGCACCAATCCATCCGCCCTGCATGCCAGGAACAAGGTGGAGTCTGTTTTCTTTTTATGTTTGTGGTGGACGGCATCTTGTAGCCGATGGGTCGTTGCCATTGAAGTAGCACCATCACTAATATCATGCAAGGCGATGACTGTGCCAGATGTGGAAGTTGGCCAAGACCGTGTACGCTGGTTCCGGCCACCTGCTGTGCCGGAAGGGCGACTCCGCAGAGAAACGTCGAAGCATGTCGCCTTGGAGAGAGAATTGTTGCTCGCATCAACGTCTGGCGATGGCGCGAGTTGGTGTGTCCATCTTGGACCGCCGGTGCTGGTTGCCACTGCCGACCCAGTGGGACTGCCACGCGATCCATTCCCTGTCGCCGTGGCATCTGCCGTCACCCTGAGCGTGCCATCACCGAGGCCGCGACACCGCCCGTCCGGAGCAAGGTCTGGCGTGCGCAGATCAGAGTCGGCGCTTGGCTGCTCACTAGGGTTGGGTAAATTGTCAGAGTTTTCATCTGGTGGTGCACACCATGTCGGTGGACTGTCATTGTCTTGCCATTGTCCTTCATTTGGGCTTTTCTTCTTTGGAACTTTAAATCTTCCCCCAGACATTGCAGACCCTTGTTTATTACCCCCAAATTCTCCCATATGTATGGTCTCGAATATAGTATCCACTGTTTCTATCGACATTGTACCATTTTCCAAAGAACATTCCGTTTCACTTTTCTTCTCAGGTACCTCATATGTAACTTTGTTTGATGTACATGCCTTCATGGTCTCTGGGTCTGATTTTGCTGGGACTGGCATGGTCACAGTCTCTTTTTTACTGTTCTCAATTGCCCACATTATACTCCCCATACATAACTGCTTGAGCCCTGGGGTTAGTGTGGTACAATGGATAATCGGTTCGACCTTATCTGCATCTTCATCATTAGTGGAAAGCACACTTGGTTCACTTGAAACTGCTGTGGGTGTTAAATTCGTTATCTGGCTACTCGATGTCGGTGTCCTCAGGATTCTTGCTCCAATGTTCTGCTCAATAATCAGTGGAGTGTGTATAGGTTCAATGCAATTAATGTTCCCTTCCAGGTTTGAAGAGTCATTACTGACTAACTGCTGGTCTCCGAAGTTGGGATTTTGCGGCATTGTGTTGAAGGGAGACATTTGTCCCTGCTGTGGATATGAGTCAGGTTGTGTTATTTCCATTACCTGAGGATCAATGTCTTGTCCATTTTTTCGATCCGTACTAAAACACTGGCAATTCTCAGTCTGCTCCTTGCAAGTTAAACATACAATTAATTTCGTTAGCAAATCCTCAGCATCCTTCTGTGGCCGTGCTGCATTATTAATCTCTGTTCGGCTACAATGATCCTGAAGGTCAGCGCATAAACCTTTTTTCTTCGGGCTTGGACGAGGCGATTCCTTTGGCTTGTCTTCAGTTGGGCTTGAACAGTCTTCAGCGCTGTGCCCTTTATTGTAGCATGAGAGACCGTCATGGTCATGCTGCTGTGTAGTGGAGCATGGTAGGCTGTTATAGCCTTCTTGCTGTTCACGGGAGCATGGCAGACTTGCATCGTCTGCCGCTGGTTGGTCAGGAGAGGTTGCTAGACCCTCATGGTCTTGTTCCTGCAAGGACTGCGCTCTGGAGTCTTGCGTTCCTTCCATCGTGGAGTCCGTCCACGAGCTCTCTGTGGAGGCTTGTGACACTGGAGTCACTTCTTGTTCGTGCAAGGGCTGCGCTCTGGAGTCTTGCGTTGCTTCTATCGTGGAGGCTGTCCACGAGCTTGCTGTGGAAGCTTGTGACACTGGAGTCACTTCTGGTTCATGCGAGGACTGCACTCTGGAGTCTTGCATGTCTTCTTTCATAGAATCGGGAACGTTGAGCGGGACGTGGACCACGCTCTGTGTGGCAGCAGGGCGCTCTCCGTGTGCTTGCACCGCTCCCTGTCTGTTAATGTCAGGCTGCAGCATCATCCGGTACTGATAAGTTGGAACGTCATATCTGCTGGGTTGAAGATCCTCAAATCCGAAAAATGAATCCGCATCTGCGTCGGATTCAGTATGGGGGCCGCCAATGTGCAACACGAAAGGTTCGTCCGAGTCATAGTCATATAGGACCACGGAGCTATCATTGGGCTCGCGAGGTCCGGAAACACTGTAAAAATCGTCATCGAAGTATTCAAGGTCGGAATCATCGGCTTGTGCGTAGGTAACTGCTTGTCGGAGGGTTCTTCGGAGGTAAAATTCATCTCCTGGGTCAATTTGCGGCACTGCGCTGTCATTCCAGGTGAGGGAAGGTTGTTTTACAGCTTTAACAGATTTTTGTTTTTTTGATTTGGGACGTTTCCCTTTTAAATTGGATTTGGGACATTTCCCTTTTAAATTGGTGCAGTCTGGGGCCTCTGACATCCTGACGCTCGGTATGTAGCACGTAGGAAGCGACTGCGCATGCTCAGATCGCTGTTCCTTTACCGATGGCCATTTTCTTAACTGCGCATGCGCACCATATTGCGCATGCGCATACGAAACTTCCGGTTCTGCGCACTTATCGCGCAACTGTGCTAGCGTTATACCTTTAGCAAGATGGCCGTCGACCTCGACCCAGCCTTTTCTCAGGCCCGGGACCTCGGGCTCCGGGATCCCAGCCACGAGGTGAGTACTGCAGCTTTTCTTACCTTTAAGTCCCCATTGGATTGCGTATTCTTCACAGTACTTGGCGAATTTGCCCATGACTGCCTGGTAATCGTGCCTTTGCTGCCTCCTGAAGAACCTGAACCTTCTGAACATTGCTCTTGCCCTTGCACCGGCGACGATGAGGAGAAATTCAATTTTTTCCTTATCATCCAGGTCTTGGAGTTGAGCTGCCGCCAGGAACATCTCGAACATTTGCCGGAATCGCCGCCAGTTTTCGTGGAGGTCGCCGTCGCACTGGAGCGCCTGCGGAACCGGGAGCTCGTACATCATGTCTGGGCACTGCTGGTTGTCTCTGTACACTGGATGTATGCCGGCAGGTATCGATCCACTCCTGTACCATGTGGTGTTGGGTGCTCTGGTGCACAGATGAGCCAACACAGTTGTATATGGTACAACTCTATTTTATTATAATTCTAAATTACAGTTCGTTCTGGATACTCTGCACGTGCTGCCTCCCTGTGTGTCCCCGGCTATAGCTGTGTCCTGGTTCTCCTCTGCCGCTCTTCCTGACCACCAGGGGTTGTGTCTGTGCTTTTATATCTTTCTGTCATTGGTTGTGGGGTTGTGTGTTCTGATTTGTCTGTTGGTGTGTCTATCATGATGTGTGTGTTTGAATATCATGACAGGTGTCACCTCCTTCAGCACGGCCTGGAGCCTGACACCAGGCTGTGGATGGTCCTGTCAAATCTGATATAACAAGGAGCTGGTTACAGAACGGTGTCGCCTCCTTCAGCACGGTCTGGAGCCTGACACCAGGCTGTGGATGGTCCTGTCAAATCTGATATAACAAGGAGCTGGTTACAGAACGGTGTCGCCTCCTTCAGCACGGCCTGGAGCCTGACACCAGGCTGTGGATGGTCCTGTCAAATCTGATATAACAAGGAGCTGGTTACAGAACGGTGTCGCCTCCTTCAGCACGGCCTGGAGTCTGACACCAGGCTGTGGATGGTCCTGTCAAATCTGATACAACAAGGAGCTGGTTACAGAACGGTGTCGCTTCCTTCAGCAAGGCCTGGAGCCTGACACCAGGCTGTGGATGGTCCTGTCAAATCTGATACAACACGGTGATAGTTACAGAATGGTGTCGCCTCCTTCAGCACGGCCTGGGGCCTGACACCAGGCTGTGGATGGTCCAGTCAAATCTGATATAACAAGGTGCTGGTTACAGAACGGTGTTGCGTCCTTCAGCACTGCCTGGAGCCTGACACCAGTCTGTGGATGGTTCTGTCAAATCTGATATAACAAGGAGCTGGTTACAGAACGGTGTTGCCTCCTTCAGCACGGCCTGGAGCCTGACACCAGGCTGTGGGTGGTCCTGTCAAATCTGATACAACAAGGAGCTGGTTCCAGAACGGTGTCACCTCCTTCAGCACGGCCTGGAGCCTGACACCAGTCTGTGGATGGTCCTGTCAAATCTGATATAACAAGGAGCTGGTTACAGAACGGTGTCACCTCCTTCAGCATGGCCTGGAGCCTGACACCAGGCTGTGGATGGTCCTGTCAAATCTGATATAAGAAGGTGCTGGTTACAGAACGGTGTCGCCTCCTTCAGCACGGCCTGGAGCCTGACACCCGGCTGTGGGTGGTCCTGTCAAATCTGATGCAACAAGGAGCTGGTTACAGAACGGTGTCGCCACCTTCAGCACGGCATGGAGCCTGACACCAGGATGTGGATGGTCCTGTCAAATCTGATATAACAAGGAGCTGGTTACAGAACGGTGTCGCCTCCTTCAGCACGGCCTGGAGCCTGACACCAGGCTGTGGATGGTCCTGTCAAATCTGATATAACAAGGAGCTGGTTACAGAACGGTGTCGCCTCCTTCAGCACGGCCTGGAGTCTGACACCAGGCTGTGGATGGTCCTGTCAAATCTGATACAACAAGGAGCTGGTTACAGAACGGTGTCGCTTCCTTCAGCAAGGCCTGGAGCCTGACACCAGGCTGAGGATGGTCCTGTCAAATCTGATACAACACGGTGATAGTTACAGAATGGTGTCGCCTCCTTCAGCACGGCCTGGGGCCTGACACCAGGCTGTGGATGGTCCTGTCAAATCTGATATAACAAGGTGCTGGTTACAGAACGGTGTTGCGTCCTTCAGCACTGCCTGGAGCCTGACACCAGTCTGTCGATGGTTCTGTCAAATCTGATATAACAAGGAGCTGGTTACAGAACGGTGTTGCCTCCTTCAGCACGGCCTGGAGCCTGACACCAGGCTGTGGGTGGTCCTGTCAAATCTGATACAACAAGGAGCTGGTTCCAGAACGGTGTCACCTCCTTCAGCACGGCCTGGAGCCTGACACCAGTCTGTGGATGGTCCTGTCAAATCTGATATAACAAGGAGCTGGTTACAGAACGGTGTCACCTCCTTCAGCATGGCCTGGAGCCTGACACCAGGCTGTGGATGGTCCTGTCAAACCTGATATAACAAGGTGCTGGTTACAGAACGGTGTCACCACCTTCAGCACGGCCTGGAGCCTGACACCAGGCTGTGGATGGTCCTGTCAAATCTGATATAACAAGGAGCTGGTTACAGAACGGTGTCGCATCCATCA
This sequence comes from Scyliorhinus torazame, assembly GCF_047496885.1. Lineage (NCBI taxonomy): Eukaryota > Metazoa > Chordata > Chondrichthyes > Carcharhiniformes > Scyliorhinidae > Scyliorhinus > Scyliorhinus torazame. Next base: position 774,136 of record NW_027307796.1, read on the forward strand.
GCACGGCCTGGAGCCTGACACCAGGCTGTTGATGGTCCTGTCAAATCTGATATAACAAGGAGCTGGTTACAGAACGGTGTCGCCTCCTTCAGCGCGGCCTGGAGCCTGACACCAGGCTGTGGATGGTACTGTCAAATCTGATACTACACGGTGATAGTTACAGAACGGTGTCGCCTCCTTCAGCACGGCCTGGAGCCTGACACCAGGCTGTGGATGGTCCTGTCAAATCTGATACAACAAGGAGCTGGTTACAGAACGGTGTCGCCTCCTTCAGCACGGCCTGGAGTCTGACACCAGGCTGTGGACGGTCCTGTCAAATCTGATATAACAAGGAGCTGGTTACAGAACGGTGTCGCCTCCTTCAGCACGGCCTGGAGCCTGACACCAGGCTGTGGATGGTCCTGTCATATCTGAGATAACAAGGAGCTGGTTACAGAACGGTGTCGCCTCCTTCAGCAGGGCCTGGAGCCTGACACCAGGCTGTGGATGGTCCTGTCAAATCTGATATAACAAGGAGCTGGTTACAGAACGGTCTCGCCTCCTTCAGCAGGGCCTGGAGCCTGACACCAGGCTGTGTATGGTCCTGACAAATCTGATATAACAAGGAGCTGGTTACAGAACGGTGTCGCCTCCTTCAGCACGGCCTGGAGCCTGACACCAGGCTGTGGATGGTCCTGTCAAATCTGCGATAACAAGGTGCTGGTTACAGAACGGTGTCGCCTACTTCAGCACGGCCTGGAGCCTGACACCAGGCTGTGGATGGTCCTGTCAAATCTGATATAACAAGGAGCTGGTTACAGAACGGTGTCGCCTCCTTCAGCGCGGCCTGGAGCCTGACACAAGTCTGTGGATGGTCCTGTCAAATCTGCTATAACACGGAGCTGATTACAGAACGGTGTCGCCTCCTTCAGCACGGCCTGGAGCCTGACACCAGGCTGTGGATGGTCCTGTCAAATCTGATATAACAAGGAGCTGGTTACAGAACCGTGTCACCTCCTTCAGCACGGCCTGGAGCCTGACACCAGGCTGTGGATGTTCCTGTCAAATCTGATATAACAAGGAGCTGGTTACAGAACGGTGTCGCCTCCTTCAGCACGGCCTGGAGCCTGACACCAGGCTGTGGATGGTTCCGTCAAATCTGATATAACACGGAGCTGGTTACAGAACGGTGTCGCCTCCTTCAGCACGGCCTGGAGCCTGACACCAGGCTGTGGATGGTCCTGTCAAATCTGCTATAACAAGGAGCTGGTTACAGAACGGTTTCGCTTCCTTCAGCACCGCCTGGAGCCTGACACCAGGCTGTGGATGGTCCTGTCAAATCTGATATAACACGGTTTTGGTTACAGAACGGTGTCACCTCCTTCAGCACGGCCTGGAGCCTGACAGCAGGCTGTGGATGGTCCTGTCAAATCTGATATAACACGGTTCTGGTTACAGAACGGTGTCGACTCCTTCAGCACGGCCTGGAGCATGACACCAGGCTGTGGATGGTCCTGTCAAATCTGATATAACAAGGTGCTGGTTACAGAACGGTGTCGCCTCCTTCAGTACGGCCTGGAGCCTGACACCAGGCTGTGGATGGTCCTGTCAAATCTGATATAACAAGGAGCTGGTTACAGAACGATGTCACCTCCTTCAACACGGCCTGGACCCTAACACCAGGCTGTGGATGGTCCTGTCAAATCTGATATAACAAGGAGCTGGTTACAGAACGGTGTCGCCTCCTTCAGCACGGCCTGGAGCCAGACACCAGGCTGTGGATGGTCCTGTCAAATCTGATATAACAAGGTGCTGGTTACAGAACGGTGTCGCCTCCTTCAGCACGGCCTGGAGCCTGACACCAGGCTGTGGATGGTCCTGTCAAAACTGATACAAAAAGGTGCTGGTTACAGAACGGTGTCGCCTCCTTCAGCACGGCCTGGAGCCTGACACCAGGCTGTGGATGGTCCTGTCAAATCTGCGATAACAAGGTGCTGGTTACAGAACGGTGTCGGCTCCTTCAGCACGGCCTGGAGCCTGACACCAGGCTGTGGATGGTCCTGTCAAATCTGCTATAACACGGAGCTGATTACAGAACGGTGTCACCTCCTTCAGCACGGCCTGGAGCCTGACACCAGGCTGTGGATGGTCCTGTCAAATCTGATATAACAAGGAGCTGGTAACAGAACCGTGTCACCTCCTTCAGCACGGCCTGGAGCCTGACACCAGGCTGTGGATGTTCCTGTCGAATCTGATATAACAAGGAGCTGGTTACAGAACGGTGTCGCCTCCTTCAGCATGGCCTGGAGCCTGACACCAGGCTGTGGATGGTCCTGTCAAATCTGATATAACACGGAGCTGGTTACAGAACGGTGTCGCCTCCTTCAGCACGGCCTGGAGCCTGACACCAGGCTGTGGATGGTCCCGTCAAATCTGAAATAACACGGAGCTGGTTACAGAACGGTGTCGCCTCCTTCAGCACGGCTTGGAGCCTGACACCAGGCTGTGGATGGTCCTGTCAAATCTGCTATAACAAGGAGCTGGTTACAGAACGGTATCGCTTCCTTCAGCACCGCCTGGAGCCTGACACCAGGCTGTGGATGGTCCTGTCAAATCTGATATAACACGGTTCTGGTTACAGAACGGTGTCACCTCCTTCAGCACGGCCTGGAGCCTGACACCAGGCTGTGGATGGTCCTGCCAAATCTGATATAACACGGTTCTGGTTACAGAACGGTGTCGACTCCTTCAGCACGGCCTGGAGCCTGACACCAGACTGTGGATGGTCCTGTCAAACCTGATATAACAAGGTGCTGGTTACAGAACGGTGTCGCCTCCTTCAGCACGGCCTGGAGCCTGACACCAGGCTGTGGATGGTCCTGTCAAATCTGATACTACAAGGAGCTGGTTACAGAACTGTGTCGCCTCCTTCAGCACGGCCTGGAGCCTGACACCAGGCTGTGGATGGTCCTGTCAAATCTGATACAACAAGGAGCTGGTTACAGAATGGTGTCGCCTCCTTCAGCACGGCCTGGAGCCTGACACCAGGCTGTGGGTGGTCCTGTCAAATCTAATATAACAAGGAGCTGGTTACAGAACGGTGTCGCCTCCTTCAGCTCGGCCTGGAGCCTGACACCAGGCTGTGGATGGTCCTGTCAAATCTGATATAACAAGGAGCTGGTTACAGAACGGTGTCGCCTCCTTCAGCATGGCCTGGAGCCTGACACCAGGCTGTGGATGGTCCTGTCAAATCTGGTATAACAAGGTGCTGGTTACCGAACGGTGTCGCCTCCTTCAGCACGGCCTGGAGCCTGACACCAGGCTGTGGTTGCGCCTGTCAAATCTGATATAACAAGATGCTGGTTACAGAACGGTGTCGCATCCTTCAGCACGGCCTGGAGCCTGACACCAGGCTGTGGTTGCGCCTGTCAAATCTGATATAACAAGATGCTGGTTACAGAACGGTGTCGCATCCTTCAGTACGGCCTGGAGCCTGACACCAGGCTGTGGAGGGTCCTGTCAAATCTGCTATAACACGGAGCTGGTTACAGAACGGTGTCGCCTCCTTCAGCACGGCCTGGAGCCTGACACCAGGCTGTGGATGGTCCTGTCAAATCTGCTATAACAATGAGCTGGTTACAGAACGGTATCGCTTCCTTCAGCACCGCCTGGAGCCTGACACCAGGCTGTGGATGGTCCTGTCAAATCTGATATAACACGGTTCTGGTTACAGAACGGTGTCACCTCCTTCAGCACGGCCTGGAGCCTGACACCAGGCTGTGGATGGTCCTGCCAAATCTGATATAACACGGTTCTGGTTACAGAACGGTGTCAACTCCTTCAGCACGGCCTGGAGCCTGACACCAGACTGTGGATGGTCCTGTCAAATCTGATATAACAAGGTGCTGGTTACAGAACGGTGTCACCTCCTTCAGCACGGCCTGGAGCCTGACACCAGCCTGTGGATGGTCCTGTCAAACCTGATATAACAAGGTGCTGGTTACAGAACGGTGTCACCTCCTTCAGCACGGCCTGGAGCCTGACACCAGGCTGTGGATGGTCCTGTCAAATCTGATATAACAAGGAGCTGGTTACAGAACGGTGTCGCGTCCTTCAGTACGGCCTGGAGCCTGACACCAGGCTGTGGATGGTCCTGTCAAATCTGATACAACAAGGAGCTGGTTACAGAACGGTGTCGCCTCCTTCAGCACGGCCTGGAGCCTGACACCAGGCTGTGGATGGTCCTGTCAAATCTGATACAACAAGGAGCTGGTTACAGAACGGTGTCGCCTCCTTCAGCACGGCCTGGAGCCTGACACCAGGCTGTGGATGGTCCTGTCAAATCTGATACAACAAGGAGCTGGTTACAGAACGGTGTCGCCTCCTTCAGCACGGCCTGGAGCCTGAGACCAGGCTGTGGATGGTCCTGTCAAATCTGATATAACAAGGAGCTGGTTACAGAACGGTGTCGCCTCCTTCAGCACGGCCTGGAGCCTGACACCAGGCTGTGGATGGTCCTGTCAAATCTGATATAACAAGGAGCTGGTTACAGAACGGTGTCACCTCCTTCAACACGGCCTGGAGCCTGACACCAGGCTGCGGGTGGTCCTGTCAAATCTAATATAACAAGGAGCTGGTTACAGAACGGTGTCGCCTCCTTCAGCACGGCCTGGAGCCTGACACCAGGCTGTGTATGGTCCTGTCAAATCTGATATAACAAGGAGCTGGTTACAGAACGGTGTCGCCTCCTTCAGCACGGCCTGGAGCCTGACACCAGGCTGTGGATGGTCCTGTCAAATCTGATATAACAAGTAGCTGGTTACAGAACGGTATCGCCTCCTTCAGCACGGCCTGGAGCCTGACACCAGGCTGTGGATGGTCCTGTCAAATCTGATATAACAAGGAGCTGGTTACAGAACGGTGTCGCCTCCTTCAGCACGGCCTGGAGCCTGACACCAGGCTGTGGATGGTCCTGTCAAACCTGATATAACAAGGTGATGGTTACAGAACGGTGTCGCCTCCTTCAGCACGGCCTGGAGCCTGACACCAGGCTGTGGATGGTCCTGTCAAATCTGATATAACAAGGAGCTGGTTACAGAACGGTGTCGCCTCCTTCAGCACGGCCTGGAGCCTGACACCAGGCTGTGGATGGTCCTGTCAAATCTGCTATAACACGGAGCTGATTACAGAACGGTGTCACCTCCTTCAGCACGGCCTGGAGCCTGACACCAGGCTGTGGATGGTCCTGTCAAATCTGATATAACAAGGAGCTGGTTACAGAACCGTGTCACCTCCTTCAGCACGGCCTGGAGCCTGACACCAGGCTGTGGATGTTCCTGTCAAATCTGATATAACAAGGAGCTGGTTACAGAACGGTGTTGCCTCCTTCAGCACGGCCTGGAGCCTGACACCAGACTGTGGATGGTCCTGTCAAATCTGATACAACAAGGAGCTCGTTACCGAACGGTGTCGCCTCCTTCAGCACGGCCTGGAGCCTGACACCAGGCTGTGGATGGTCCTGTCAAATCTGATATAACAAGGAGCTGGTTACAGAACGGTGTCACCTCCTTCAGCACGGCCTGGAGCCTGACAGCAGGCTGTGGATGGTCCTGTCAAATCTGATATAACAAGGAGCTGGTTACAGAACGGTGTCGCCTCCTTCAGCACGGCCTGGAGCCTGACACCAGGCTGTGGATGGTCCTGTCAAATCTGATAGAACAAGGAGCTGGTTACAGAACGGTGTCGCTTCCTTCAGCACCGCCTGGAGCCTGACACCAGGCTGTGGATGGTCCTGTCAAATCTGATATAACACGGTTCTGGTTACAGAACGGTGTCACCTCCTTCAGCACGGCCTGGAGCCTGACACCAGGCTGTGGATGGTCCTGCCAAATCTGATATAACACGGTTCTGGTTACAGAACGGTGTCAACTCCTTCAGCACGGCCTGGAGCCTGACACCAGGCTGTGGATGGTCCTGTCAAATCTGATATAACAAGGAGCTGGTTACAGAACGGTGTCACCTCCTTCAGCACGGCCTGGAGCCTGACACCAGGCTGTGGATGGTCCTGTCAAATCTGATATAACAAGGAGCTGGTTACAGAACGGTGTCACCTCCTTCAGCACGGCCTGGAGCCTGACACCAGGCTGTGGATGGTCCTGTCACACCTGATATAACAAGGTGCTGGTTACAGAACGGTGTCGCCTCCTTCAGTACGGCCTGGAGCCTGACACCAGGCTGTGGATGGTCCTGTCAAATCTGGTACAACAAGGAGCTGGTTACAGAACGGTGTCGCCTCCTTCAGCACGGCCTGGAGCCTGACACCAGGCTGTGGATGGTCCTGTCAAATCTGATACAACAAGGAGCTGGTTACAGAACGGTGTCGCCTCCTTCAGCACGGCCTGGAGCCTGACACCAGGCTGTGGATGGTCCTGTCAAATTTGATACAACAAGGAGCTGGTTACAGAACGGTGTCGCCTCCTTCAGCACGGCCTGGAGCCTGACACCAGGCTGTGGATGGTCCTGTCAAATCTGATATAACAAGGAGCTGGTTACAGAACGATGTCGCCTCCTTCAACACGGCCTGGAGCCTGACACCAGGCTGTGGATGGTCCTGTCAAATCTGATATAACAAGGAGCTGGTTACAGAACGGTGTAACCTCCTTCAGCACGGCCTGGAGCCTGACACCAGGCTGTGGATGGTCCTGTCAAATCTGATATAACAAGGTGCTGGTTACAGAACGGTGTCGCCTCCTTCAGCACGGCCTGGAGCCTTACACCAGGCTGTGGGTGGTCCTATCAAATCTGATATAACAAGGAGCTGGTTACAGAACGGTGTCGCCTCCTTCAGCACGGCCTGGAGCCTGACACCAGGCTGTGGATGGGCCTGTAAGGGGGTGTTAACGTCACAGTTCTATTGTCCGTTTCTGCATCCGGAATTTAAAAACCCGTCTCAGTAATGGTGACCGTTACACTGCGGGGGTTTGAGGCAACACTGCAGGGGCTCCTTGTATCACACGAAAGGGGATTATTGAGAAAAATTAAATGGTTAATTATATACAGCATAGAGGTCTCTGAAACAACTTTTTAATTGGGGGCTCCCGGACCACACTGCCTGTCCCCTGCTCCCAGGGATTATTGAGCAGTTAATGGTTATCTATATACAGCACAGAGGTCACTGAAACAGCTTTTTCATTGGGAGCTCCCGAGGCCACACTGCCTGTCCCCTGCTCCCAGGGATTATTGAGAAGTAAATGGTTAACTGTATACAGCACAGAGTGCAGCACAATCAATCACTCACGAGACGAGCTGAGAAGGAGCTGATCGATGGCTTTATTACGCTGACTTGTTCCACCCGCAGCACCGTTCCAGAATGCGGCTGCTGGGAGAACCCGGGCTCTTATACTCCGCCTTACTGGGTGGAGCCAGCAGGTGGCTGATCCAATCAGGATCCAGTGTCTATCCACCAATAGCCTTTCGGCCTCACAGGGTACTTTAATACCCCTAATACATACCACCACATTCACCCCTTGTTGAAAAAGAACCCGGCGGGGTCGTGGGCCGTATGGTTGTCGGTGTTTACAGAGTCTGTACCTAGGATGCCGCTAACACGGCGGTTATGCTCCGATTTCTTGCTTTACTATACTGAGTCAATGATTCGAATGGGTTCCCTGGTCGTCCTAACCGATCGGCTTAGCCCCGGTGGTGATGCAGACGCTGGTTCGGGCCCCGTCGTCTCTGGGATCGTCGCAATGCCTCTCCCCGCTCCAATATCCCTATTCGGACCGGGGGAAGGACCGATCCACCCGGGAAGGGGGCGGCTGTGGGGTGTGCCGGTGGGAGGGAGGGGTGATTGGTGTTGTGGGGGGGGGGGTGGAGCTCCAGAGGGGGTGACTGGTGTTGGGGGGGGGGTGCAGCTCCGGAGGGGTCGGCTGTGGGGTGCGCCGGTGGGAGGGAGGGGTGATTGGTGTTGTGGGGGGGGGGGGTGGAGCTCCAGAGGGGGTGACTGGTGTTGGGGGGGGGTGTGCAGCTCCGGAGGGGTCGGCTGTGGGGTGCGCCGGTGGGAGGGAGGGTGTGTGTGGAGCTCCGGCGGGTGCCGGGTCCCGCAGGGAGACCGTGTCCTGTCGCCGTCGGGGTACGCCATGCAGGCGTATTGAGGGTTCGCGTGGAGGAGATGAAGCCTCTCGACCAACGGGTCCGATTTGTGCGTCCGCACATGTTTTCGGAGCAGGATGGGTCCCGGGGCTGCCAGCCAGGTTGGAAGTGACGTTCCGGAGGAGGACTTCCTAGGGAAGACAAGGAGGAGTCCCTGAGGTGTTTGATTCGTTTTTGTACAAAGCAGCGACCGGATGGAGTGGAGGGCGTCCGGGAGGACTTCCTGCAGCGGGAGACTGGGAGATTCCTGGACCGTAGGGCCAGCAGGACGGTCTTCCAGACCGTTCCATTCTCCCTCTCTACCTGACGAGTCCCCCGGGGGTTGTAACTGGTCATCCTGCTCGAGGCGATGCCCTTGCTGAGCAGGAATTGACGCAGTTCATCGCTCATGAAGGAGGACCCACTATCGCTATGTATGTAGGCGGGGAAACCGAATAGTGTAAAGATGGTGGTGAGGGCTCTAATGACCGTGGCCACGGTCATTTCGGGACAGGGAATAGCTAATGGTAACAGGGAGTACTTGACAATCACGTTCAGGAAGTACGTGTTGCGGTGGGTAGAGGGGAGGGGGCCTTTGAAGTCCAGACTGAGGCGCTCAAAGGGACGGGAAGCCTTTATCACATGTGCTTTATCTGGCCTGGAGAAGTGTGTTTTGCGCTCTGCGCAGATTTGGCAGTTCCTGGTGGCTGTCCCGACCTCCTCGATGGAGTAGGGCAGGTTGCGGGTCTTTACGAAGTGATAGAGCCGAGTGAACCCCGGGTGGCAGAGGTCCTTGTGGAGGGTTCGGAGACGGTTCACTTGTGCGTTGGCACATGTGCCGTGGGATAGGGGTCCAGACGGCTCATTCAGCTTTCCGGGACGATACAAGATCTCGGAGTTATAGGTGGAGAGTTCGATCCTCCACGGCAAGATCTTGTCGTTCTTGATCTTGCCCCGCTGTGCATTATCGAACATGAAGGCAACCGACCGTTGGTCAGTGAGGAGAGTGAATCTCCTCCCGGCCAGGTAATGTCTCCAATGTCGCACAGCTTCCACTATGGCCTGGGCCTCCTTTTCCACTGAGGAGTGGCGGATTTCGGAAGCGTGGAGGGTGCGTGAAAAGAAGGCCACGGGTCTGCCCGCTTGTTGAGTGTTGACTCCAGAGCTACGTCGGACGCGTCGCTCTCGACCTGGAAGGGGAGGGACTCGTCGATCGCGTGCATCGTGGCCTTTGCGATATCCGCTTTGATGCGGCTGAAGGCCTGGCGGGCCTCTGTCGACAGGGGAAAGACCGTGGACTGGATTAGCGGACGGGCCTTGTCCGCGTAGTTGGGGACCCACTGGGCGTAATAAGAGAAAAAGCCCAGGCAGTGTTTCAGGGCCTTGGAGCAGTGAGGGAGGGGGATCTCCATGAGGGGGAGCATGCGTTCGGGGTCTGGGCCTATCACTCCATTTCGCACTACGTAGCCGAGGATGGCTAGACGGTCGGGGCTAAACACGCATTTAAAACATAGAACATAGAACGATACAGCGCAGTACAGGCCTTCGGCCCACGATGGTGCACCGACATGGGACATCAAAAAACAAAAGCCATCTAACCTACACTATGCCATTATCATCCATATGGTTATCCAATAAACTTTTAACTGCCCTCAATGTTGGCGAGTTCACTCCTATTGCAGGTAGGGCATTCCACGGCCTCACTACTCTTTGCGTAAAGGACCTACCTCTGACCTCTGTCCTATATCTATTACCCCTCAGTTTAAGGCTATGTCCCCTCGTGCTAGCCATTTCCATCCGCAGGAGAAGGCTCTCACTGTCCACCCTATCTAACCCCCTGATCATTTTGTATGCCTCTATTAAGTCTCCTCTTAACCTTCTTCTCTCTAATGAAAACAACCTCAAGTCCATCAGCCTTTCCTCATAAGATTTTCCCTCCAGATCAGGCAACACCCTGGTAAATCTCCTCTGCACCCGTTCCAAAGCCTCCACGTCCTTCCTATAATGCGGTGACCAGAACTGCACGCAATACTCCAAATGCGGCCGTACCAGAGTTTTGTACAGCTGCAACTTGACCTCATGACTCCGGAACTCAATCCCTCTACCAATAAAGGCCAACACTCCATAGGCCTTCTTCACAACCCTATCAACCTGGGTGGCAACTTTCAGGGATCGATGTACATGGACACCTAGATCCCTCTGCTCATCCACATTTCCAAGAATTTTACCATTAGCCAAATATTCCGCATTCCTGTTATTCCTTCCGAAGTGAATCACCTCACACTTCTCTACATTGAACTCCATTTGCCACCTCTCAGCCCAGCTCTGCAGCTTATCTATGTCCCTCTGTAACCTGCTACATCCTTCCGCACTGTCGACAGCACCATCGACTTTAGTGTCGTCTGCAAATTTACTCACCCACCCTTCTCCGCCTTCCTCTAGGTAATTTATAAAAATGACAAACAGCAACGGCCCCAGAACAGATCCTTGTGGTACTCCACTTGTGACTGTACTCCATTCTGAACATTTCCCATCAACCACCACCCTCTGTCTTCTTTCAGCTAGCCAATTTCTGATCCACATCTCTAAATCACCCTCAATCCCCAGCCTCCGTATTTTCTGCAATAGCCTACCGTGGGGAACCTTATCAAACGCTTTGCTGAAATCCATATACACCACATCAACTGCTCTACCCTCGTCCACCTGTTCAGTCACCTTCTCAAGAACTCAATAAGGTTTGTTAGGCATGACCTACCCTTCACAAAGCCATGCTGACTATCCCTAATCATATTATTCCTATCTAGATGATTATAAATCTTGTCTCTTATAATCCCCTCCAAGACTTTACCCACAACAGACGTGAGGCTCACCGGTCTGTAGTTGCCGGGGTTGTCTCTGCTCCCCTTTTTGAACAAAGGGACCACATTTGCTGTCCTCCAGTCCTCTGGCACTATTCCTGTAGCCAATGATGACATAAAAATCAAAGCCAAAGGTCCAGCAATCTCTTCCCTGCACTCCCAGAGAATCCTCGGATAAATCCCATCAGGCCCCGGGGACTTATCTATTTTCAGCCTGTCCAGAATTGCCAACACCTCTTCCCTACGTACCTCAATGCCATCTATTCTAATAGCCTGGGTCTCAGGATTCTCCTCCACAACATTATCTTTTTCCTGAGTGAATACTGACGAAAAATATTCATTTAGTAGCTCGCCTATCTGTTCAGACTCCACACACAACTTCCCATCCCTGTCCTTGACTGGTCCTACTCTTACCTTAGTCATTCGCTTATTCCTGACATACCTATAGAAAGCTTTTGGGTTTTCCTTGATCCTACCTGCCAAATACTTCTCATGTCCCCTCCTTGCTCGTCTTAGCTCTCTCTTTAGATCCTTCCTCGCTACCTTGTAACTATCAAGCGCCCCAACCGAAACTTCACACCTCATCTTCACATAGGCCTCCTTCTTCCTCTTAACAAGAGATTCCACTTCCTTGGTAAACCACGGTTCCCTCGCTCGACGCCTTCCTCCCTGCCTGACCGGTACGTACTTATCAAGAACACGCAGTAGCTGTTCCACTTATCCACTTATAAGCTCCACTTATCCAGTGTGCCCAACACTTGCAGCCTACTTCTCCAACCTATCCCCCCCAAGTCACGTCTAATGCCATCATAATTGCCCTTCCCCCAGCTATAACTCTCGCCCTGCGGGGTATACTTATCCCTTTCCATCACTAACGTAAACGTCACCGAATTATGGTCACTGTCCCCAAAGTGCTCAACTACCTCCAAATCTAACACCTGGTGTTTCTCCCTGTTGTATGTGAGATTCAGGGCGTTTGCGGTCTGGAGGAATTTGCGGAGGTTGGCGTCGTAGTCCTGCTGGTCGTGGCCGCAGATGATGATGTTGTCGAGGTACGGGAACGTGGCCCGCAAACCGTCCCGGTCAACCATTCGGTCCATCTCCCGTTGGAAGAACGCGACCCTGTTAGTGACTCCGAATAGAGCCCTTAAAAAGTGATAGAGCCGTCCATCTGCTTCAAAAGCAGTGTATTTGCGGTCGCTCGAGCGGATGGGGAGCTGGTGGTAGGCGGACCTAAGGTCCACCGTGGAAAAGACCTTGTACTGTGCAATCCGATTGACCATGTCGGATATGCGGGGGAGAGGGTACGCGTCCAGCTGTGTGTACCTATTGATGGTCTGACTATAGTCTATGACCATCCTCTGCTTCTTCCTGATCTTTACAACTACCACCTGGGCTCTCCAGGGACTATTGCTGGCCTGGATTATGTCTTCCCTCAGCAGCCGCTGGACTTCAGACCGGATTGTACCTATTGATGGTTTGACTATAGTCTACGACCATCCTCTGCTTCTTCCTGATCTTTACAACTACCACCTGGGCTCTCCAGGGACTATTGCTGGCCTGGATTATGTCTTCCCTCAGCAGCCGCTGGACTTCAGACCGGATAAATGTCCTGTCCTGGGCGCTGTACCGTCTGCTCCTAGTGGCGACTGGTTTGCAATCCGGGGTGAGGTTCGCAAACAGGGACGGTGGGTCGACCTTGAGGGTTGCGAGGCTGCAGATAGTGAGTGTGGGTACAGGGCCGCCAAATTTAAACGTTAAACTCTGGAGGTTACACTGAAAATCCAACCCCAGGAGTGAGGCAGCGCAGAGGTGGGGAAGGACGTAAAGCTGGTAGTTCTTGAACTCCCACCCCTGCACCGTGAGGTTCACGATGCAGAACCATTTGATCTGTACGGGATGGGATCCTGCCGCCAGAATTTTCTTTTGATTACTCTGGTGGATTGGAAGGGAACAGCGTCTTACCGTATCGGGATGTATAAAACTCTCCGTGCTCCCAGAGTCGATCAGGCAGGTCTCGTACCCGTTTATAAATACTGTTGTTGTTGCTGTTTGGAGCCTTCGGGGCCGCGACTGGTCCAGGGTCACCGAAGCCAGTCGTAGTTGCTGCATTGGGGCGTTTTCTTCAGGCCCCGTGGGGCCGTCCATCCCGGGGTCCTTAGCCGTCAGCCAAGATGGCGGCGTCCACGGGTCGCACACGGTCGGGGCTGGACAAGGTGGCGCTGCCCATGGATCGCACGTTGTCGCAGGAGTACAAAATGACGGCGCCCATCCCTCCCGCATGGAGTCCGGGACCCAAGATGGCGGCGCCGGTTGGCCGCACATGGATTGCTGGGGGGTGGGGGGGGTTGAGTTTGGGGTTCTCCCCCGGAGATAGCGGCTACCTCCCGGGCCTGGAACACTGCTAAAAAGTGCCCCTATTTGCCGCACCCTTTACAGGGGGCCCTGCGGGCCGGGCAGCACATTCGGGGGTGTTTCCCTTGCCCACAAAAGTAGCAGCGGGGCCCCCCTGGGTGATCTGCTGCTCTGGCAGCGCAGGCCTGTGGAGGGGGGGGGCTGCCGCACGGTCGGCGGCGTAGGCACGGGAGTTCTGCGATGCCACATCGAACGAGGCCGCGAGGGCCCGTGCTCTTTGAGGCCTAGTGTGTCTTTTTCCAGCAAGCGCTGGCGAATTTGGGACGAAAGCATACCTGCCACGAACGCATCTCAGACCAGCAGCTGTGTGTGTTCGTTAGCCGAAACCGATGGGCAGTTGCAGTTTCTCCCCAGTATTAAGAGTGCACTGTAGAATTCGCCCAGCGATTCCCCGGGGATTTGCCGTCTCGCCGCGAGCTGGTGGCGTGCGTAGACCTGGTTGACGGGGCTGACGTAGATTCCTCTCAGCATGGCGATCGCCGTCGGGAAATCGTCTGCGTCCTCTATGAGAGTGTAGATTTCCGGGCTCACCCTGGCAGGACCTGCAGTTTCTGGTCTTCTGTAACTATGCCAGGGGCCGTTCGGAGGTATCCTTCGAACCACGCTAGCCAGTGATTAAAAGTGCCCGCTGAGTCTGCCGCGTGGGGGCTGATTCGCAGACACTCCGGAGTGAGTCGGAGCTCCATGTCCTTTAAGTCTGCATAATAAATTGCAGCACAATCAATCACTCACGAGACGAGAAGAGAAGGAGTCGATCGATGGCTTTATTATGCAGACTTGTTCCCCAGCAGCACAGTTACAGAATGCGGCTGCTGGGAGAACCCGGGCTCTTATACTCCGCCTTACTGGGTGGAGCCAGTAGGCAGCTGATCCACTCGGGACACAGTGTCTATCCACCAATAGCCACTCGACATCACAGGGTACCGCAATACCCCTAATACATACCACCACACAGAGGTGTCTGAAACAGCTTTTTAATTGGGGCTCCCTGACCACACTGCCTGTCCCCTGCTCCCAGGGATTATTGAGCAGTAAATGGTTAACTATATACAGCACAGAGGTCTCTGAAACAGCTTTCTAATTGGGGGCTCCCGAGGCCACACTGCCTGTCCCCTGCTCCCAGGGATTATTGAGCAGTAAATGGTTAACTATATACAGCACAGAGGTCTCTGAAACAGCTTTTTAATTAGGGGCTCCCGGAGCCACACTGCCTGTCCCCTGCTCCCAGGGATTATTGAGCAGTAAATGGTTAACTATATTCAGGCACAGAGGTCTCTGAAACAGCTTTTTAATTGGGGGCGCCTGAGGCCACACTGCCTGTACCCTGCTCCCAGGGATTATTGAGCAGTAAATGGTTAACTATATACAGCACAGAGGTCTCTGAAACAGCTTTTTAATTGGGGGCTCCCGGAGTCAGACCGCTTGTCCCCTGCTCCCAGGGATTATTGAGCAGTAAATGGTTAACTATATACAGCACAGATTTCACTGAAACTGCTTTTTAATTGGGGGCGCCTGAGGCCACGCTGCCTGTTCCCTGCTCCCAGGGATTATTGAGCAGTAATTGGTTAACTCTATACAGGCACAGAGGTCTCTGAAACTGCTTTTTAATTGGGGGCTCCCGAGGCCACACTGCCTGTCCCCTGCTCCCAGGGATTATTGAGCAGTAAATGGTTAACTATATACAGCACAGAGGTCTCTGAAACAGCTTTCTAATTGGGGGCTCCCGAGGCCACACTGCCTGTCCCCTGCTCCCAGGGATTATTGAGCAGTAAATGGTTAACTATATACAGCACAGAGGTCTCTGAAACAGCTTTTTAATTGGGGGCTCCCGGAGCCACACTGCCTGTCCCCTGCTCCCAGGGATTATTGAGCAGTAAATGGTTAACTATATTCAGGCACAGAGGTCTCTGAAACAGCTTTTTAATTGGGGGCGCCTGAGGCCACACTGCCTGTACCCTGCTCCCAGGGATTATTGAGCAGTAAATGGTTAACTATATACAGCACAGAGGTCTCTGAAACAGCTTTTTAATTGGGGGCTCCCGGAGTCAGACTGCCTGTCCCCTGCTCCCAGGGATTATTGAGCAGTAAATGGTTAACTATATACAGCACAGATTTCACTGAAACTGCTTTTTAATTGGGGGCGCCTGAGGCCACGCTGCCTGTTCCCTGCTCCCAGGGATTATTGAGCAGTAATTGGTTAACTCTATACAGGCACAGAGGTCTCTGAAACTGCTTTTTAATTGGGGGCTCCCGAGGCCACACTGCCTGTCCCCTGCTCCCAGGGATTATTGAGCAGTAAATGGTTAACTATATACAGCACAGAGGTCTCTGAAACAGCTTTTTAATTGTGGGCTCCCGGACCACACTGACTGTCCCCTGCTCCCAGGGATTATTGAGAAGTAAATGGTTAACTATATACAGCACAGAGGTCACTGAAACTGCTTTTTAATTGGGGGCGCCTGAGGCCACACTGCCTGTCCCCTGCTCCCAGGGATTATTGAGCAGTAAATGGTTAACTATATACAGCACAGAGGTCACTGAAACTGCTTTTTAATTGGGGGCTCCCGGAGCCACACTGCCTGTCCCCTGCTCCCAGGGATTATTGAGCAGTAAATGGTTAACTAAATACAGCACAGAGGTCACTGAAACTGCTTTTTAATTGGGGGCGCCTGAGGCCACGCTGCCTGTCCCCTGCTCCCAGGGATTTAAAAAAAATATGTATATCTTATTCAAATTTTCCGGCCAAAAACAGTACAAAGGTTTTTCCCTTTTTACAGCAACAAAACAATGTAAATAACAGCAACCGTTTTTTAACAAATCAGTAGATATGATATATACTAAATGGCAACTGCCATAATAAAAATAATAACTCTCCCAAATAATAAAATCAAACAATCCAATATACATAACCAAGTACAAATATCTATACATAAACACCCCTGAGGACCCGCTCGAGCCTCCCCCCCTCCCCCCTGGGTTGCTGCTGCTACCTTCCCATTTCCTCTATCGTTCTGCGAGGTAGTCAATGAACGGTTGCCACCGCCTGGTGAACCCTTGAGCCGAACCCCTTAGTGCGAACTTTATCCGCTCCAGCTTTATAAACCCCGCCATGTCGTATATCCAGGTCTCCACCCCCGGGGGCTTGGCTTCCTTCCACATTAACAGTATCCTGCGCCGGGCTACTAGGGACGCAAAGGCCAAAACATCAGCCTCTCTCGCCTCCTGCACTCCCGGCTCTTCTGCAACCCCAAATATAGCCAACCCCCAGCTTGGCTCGACCCGGACCCCCACCACCTTCGAAAGCACATTCGCCACCCCCACCCAGAACCCCTGCAGTGCCGGGCATGACCAGAACATGTGGGTGTGATTCGCTGGGCCTCTCGAGCATCTCCCACACCTATCCTCTATCCCGAAAAATTTACTGAGCCTTGCTCCGGTCATATGCGCCCTGTGCAAAACCTTGAATTGTATCAGGCTTAGCCTAGCGCACGAGGACGATGAGTTTACCCTACGTAGGGCATCTGCCCACAGCCCCTCTTCAATCTCTTCCCCCAGCTCTTCTTCCCATTTCCCCTTCAGCTCATCCACCATTATCTCCCCCTCATCTCTCATTTCCCTGTATATATCTGACACCCTACCATCCCCCACCCATGTCTCTGAGATCACTCTATCCTGAATCTTCTGCGTCGGGAGCTGCAGAAATTCCCTCCCCTGTTGCCTCGCAAAAGCCCTCAGTTGCATGTACCGAAATGCATTCCCTTGGGGCAACCCATATTTTTCCGTCAGTGCTCCCAGACTCGCAAACGTCCCGTCCAGGAACAGATCCCTCAGTTGTACAACCCCAGCTCTCTGCCATGCTCCAAATCCCCCGTCTATTCTCCCCGGGACAAACCTATGATTATTTCTTATCGGGGACCGCACCGAGGCTCCCGTCCTTCCCCTATGTCGCCTCCACTGCCCCCAAATTTTCAGTGTTGCCACCACCACTGGACTTGTGGTGTATTTCTTCGGGGAGAACGGCAACGGCGCCGTCGCCAGTGCTTGTAGGCTGGTTCCTTTGCAGGACACCATCTCCAATCTCTTCCACGCCGCTCCCTCCCCTTCTGCCATCCACTTACACACCATTGAGATATTGGCGGCCCAGTAGTATTCACTTAGGCTCGGTAGTGCCAGTCCCCCCCCCCCCCCCTATCCCTGCTACGCTCCAAAAAACCCCTCCTCACTCTCAGGGTCTTCCCAGCCCACACAAAACTCATGACACTTTTCTCGATTTTCTTGAAAAAGGCCTTCGTGACCATCACCGGGAGGCACTGAAACACAAAAAGAAATCTCGGGAGGGCTACCATTTTAACCGCCTGCACCCTACCCACCAGTGACAGGGGCACCATGTCCCATCGCTTAAAATCCTCCTCCATCTGTTCCACCAATCGTGTTAGATTAAGCCTATGTAAGGTTCCCCAACTCCTGGCTATCTGAATCCCTAAGTACCGGAAATCTCTTTTTACCTTCCTCAGCGGTAAATCATCTATTCCCCCGCTCTGCTCCCCCGGATGCACCACAAACAACTCACTCTTCCCCGTATTCAATTTGTACCCTGAGAATTCCCCAAACTCCCCGAGCGTCTGCATTATCTCAGGCATCCCCTCCACCGGGTCCGCAACATACAGCAATAAACCATCTGCATACAAAGATACCCGGTGTTCTTCTCCTCCCCTGAGCACTCCCCTCCACTTCCTGGAGCCCCTCAGTGCTATGGCCAGGCGCTCAATCGCCAATGCAAACAGTAACGGAGACAGGGGACACCCCTGCCTCGTCCCTCTATAAAGACGGAAGTAGTCAGATCTCTGCCTGTTCGTGACCAAACTTGCCACCGGGGCCCTAGAGAGCAGCTGTACCCATCCAATAAACCCTTCTCCAAAGCCAAATCTCCTCAACACTTCCCACAGACAGTCCCACTTCACTCTGTCGAATGCTTTCTCGGCGTCCATCGCCACCACTATCTCCGCCTCCCCCTCTGGTGGGGGCATCATCATCACCCCTAGCAGCCTCCGTATGTTCGTGTTCAGCTGTCTCCCCTTAACGAACCCAGTTTAATCCTCGTGGACCACCCCCGGGACACAGTCCTCTATCCTCGTCGCCATCACCTTGGCCAGGAGCTTAGCATCTACATTCAAAAGGGAAATGGGCCTGTAGGACCCACACTGCAGTGGGTCTTTTTCCTTCTTCAAAAGGAGCGATATCGTCACCTCCGACATAGTCGGGGGCAACTTCCCCCTTTCCCTGGCCTCATTAAAGGTTCTCGTCAAAAGCGGGGCCAGTAGGTCCATATATTTCCTATAAAATTCCACCGGGAACCCATCCGGTCCCGGGGCCTTCCCCGCCTGCATGCTCCCAATCCCCTTTACCACCTCCTCCATCTCAATCTGTGCTCCCAGTCCCGCCCTCTCCTGCTCCTCCACCTTCGGGAATTCCAGCTGATCCAGGAAACACATCATTCCCTCCTTCCCTTCTGGGGGCTGAGCCTTATATAACCTCTCATAGAATGCCTTGAACACCCCGTTCACTCTCTCCGCTCCCCGTTCCATCTCTCCCTCCTCATCGCTCACCCCACCTATCTCCCTCACCGCTCCCCTCTTCCTCAATTGTTGGGCCAGTAGCCGACTCGCCTTCTCTCCATACTCATACTGTACACCCTGTGCCCTCCTCCACTGTGCCTCTGCCTTACCCGTGGTCAGCAAGTCAAATTCCACATGTAACCTTTGTCTTTCCCTGTACAGTCCCTCCTCCGGTGCCTCTGCATATTGCCTGTCCACCCTCAGAAGTTCTCTCAACAATCGCTCCCTTTCTTTACCCTCTTGCTTCCCTTTATGTGCCCCTATGGATATCAGTTCCCCTCTGACCACCGCCTTCAACGCCTCCCAGACCACTCCCACCTGAACTTCTCCGTTGTCGTTAAGCTCTAAGTACCTTTCGATGCACCCCCTCACCCTTAGACATACCCCCTCATCCGCCAATAAGCCCATATCCATTCTCCAGAGTGGGTGCTGTTCTTTTTCCTCTCCTACCTCCAGGTGTACCCAATGTGGAGCGTGGTCCGAAATGGCTATGGCCATGTACTCCATCCCTGTCACCTTCGGAATCAGTGCCTTTCCCAAGACAAAAAAGTCTATCCGTGAGTATACCTTGTGAACATGGGAGAAAAATGAGAACTCCTTACTCCTAGGCCTACTAAATCTCCAGGGGTCTACCCCTCCCATCTGCTCCATGAAGTCCTTGAGCACCCTGGCCGCTGCCGGCCTCCTCCCGGTCCTGGACCTCGATCGGTCCAGCCCTGGATCAAGCACCGTATTGAAATCTCCCCCCATTACCAACTTTCCCGCCTCCAGGTCCGGGATACGTCCCAACATACGCCTCATAAAGTTTGCATCATCCCAGTTCGGGGCGTATACGTTCACCAGAACCACCGCCTCCCCTTGCAATCTGCCACTCACCATCACATATCTACCCCCACTATCCGCCACTATGGTCTTTGCCTCAAACAGTACCCGTTTCCCCACTAAGATAGCCACCCCCCTATTCTTCGCATCTAAACCCGAATGAAAGACCTGTCCCACCCATCCTTTACGTAGTCTGACCTGGTCTATCAGTTTCAGATGCGTCTCCTGCAACAAAACCACATCTGCCTTTAATTTCTTTAGGTGTGCGAGTACCCCTGCCCTTTTAATCGGCCCGTTCAGCCCTCTCACGTTCCACGTGATCAGCCGGGTTGGGGGGCTCTTTACCCCCCCCCCCTTGTCGAGTCACCATCCCCTTTTTTAACCCAGCTCCTCACCCGGTTCCCACGTACCCGTATATCCCCCCGACGGTGCCCCCCACCTCGACCACCCCATCCCATAACAGCTCCCCCTTCTCCTTAGCAGCAGCAACCCAGTTGACCCCCCCCCCTCCGCTAGATCCCCCTCTAGCGCAGTTGCACCCCCCATGTTGCTCCCAGAAGTCAGCGAACTCTGGCTGACCTCGGCTACCCCCCTTGTCCTCGGCCCCTCACTGTGCGAGGCCCCCTCCTTCCTGCGTCCCCGTTCCCGCCACAATTACCATAGCGCGGGAACAAAGCCCGCGTTTCACACTCGGCCCCGCCCCTACTGGCGCATTTCCCTTCTCCTTCCCCTTTCCTTCCCACGGCGCGCACAGTTCCTCATACTCCCCCCCCCCACCCCACCCCCCCCCCCCCAACGAGGGGAAGAGAGAAAAGTTACAGGGTCGAAGAATTAACAAATTGAAAAATCATTCCCCCCCTTCCCCTTCCTCGCCCCACATAATCACCCCACCACTTTATCCCAGAAGCTCTTTCTCTCGCCAGACTATTCCAGCTTCTCGTCCACTATGAATGTCCACGCCTCTTCTGCCGTCTCAAAGTAGTGGTGCTTCCCTTGGTATGTGACCCACAGTCTCGCCGGTTGCAGCATTCCAAATTGAACCTTTTTGTGAAGCACCGCCTTAGCCCGATTGAAACTTGCCCTCCTTCTCGCCACCTCCGCAGTCCAATCCTGGTATACGCGGATCACCGCATTCTCCCACCTACAGCTCCGAGTTTTCTTGGCCCATCTTAGGACCGTCTCTCTGTCGTTGTAGCGGTGAAACCTCACCACTATAGCTCGAGGTATTTCTCCAGCCTTTGGTCTTCGCGCCAGAACTCGATAAGCTCCCTCCACCTCCAAGGGGCCCGTCGGGGCCTCCGATCCCATTAGCGAGTGAAGCATCGTGCTTACATATGCCCGGACGTCCGCCCCCTCTGCGCCTTCGGGAAGACCCAGGACTCTTACATTCTTCCTCCTCGAATTATTCTCCAGTGCTTCCAACCTCTCCACACACATTTTGTGCTGTGCCTCGTGCGTCTCTGTCTTCACCATCAGGCCCTGTATTTCATCTTCATTTTCAGCAGTCTTTGCCTTCACGACCCGACGCTCCAGCTCCTGGGTCCTCTGCTCCTCCTTTAGCCCTTCAATCACCTGTAATATCGGGGCCAACAGCTCCTTCTTCAGCTCCTACTTCAGCTCTTCCACAGAGCGCCGTAGGAACTCTTGTTGCTCCGGGCCCCATAACTAGCGGCCACCTTCCGACGCCATCTTGCTTCGAGCTTCCCTTCCTTGCCGCTGCTCCAGAGGATCTTCTGCAATCCGGCCGCTCCTCCCAGGGATTATTGAGAAGTAAATGGTTAATTATATACAGCACAGAGGCCTCTGAACCAGCTTTTAAATTGGGGGCTCCCAAGGCCACACTGCCTGTCCCCTACTCCCAGGAATTATTGAGCAGTAAATGGTTAACTATATACAGCACAGAGGTCTCTGAAACAGCTTTTTAATTGGGAGCTCCCGAGGCCAAACTGCCTGTCCCCTGCTCCCAGGGATTATTGAGCAGTAAATGGTTAACTATATACAGCACAGAGGTCTCTGAAACAGCTTTTTAATTGGGAGCTCCCGAGGCCAAACTGCCTGTCCCCTGCTCCCAGGGATTATTGAGCAGTAAATGGTTAACTATATACAGCACAGAGGTCTCTGAAACAGCTTTATAATTGGGAGCTCCCGAGGCCAAACTGCCTGTTTCCTGCTCCCAGGGATTATTAGGCAGTAAATGGTTAACAATATACAGGCACAGAGGTCTCTGAAACAGCTTTTTAATTGGGGGCTCCCGAGGCCACACTGCCTGACCCCTGCTCCCTGGGATTATTGAGCAGTAAATGGTTAATTTTATACAGCACAGAAATCTCTGAAACAGCTTTTTAATTGGGGGCTCCAGAGGCCTCACTGCCTGTCCCCTGCTCCGAGGGATTATTGAGCAGTAAATGGTTAACTATATACAGCACAGAGGTCTCTGAAACAGCTTTTTAATTGGGGTCTCCCGAGGCCACACTGCCTGACCCCTTCTCCAGGGATTATTGAGCAGTAAATGGTTACCTATATACAGGCTCAGAGGTCTCTGAAACAGCTTTTTAATTGGGGACTCCCAAGGCCACACTGCCTGTGCCCTGCTCCGAGGGATTATTGAGCAGTAAATGGTTAACTATATACAGGCACAGAGGTCTCTGAAACAGCTTTTTAATTGGGGCTCCCGAGACTACACTGCCTGTCCCCTGCTCCCAAAGATTATTGACAAGTAACTGGTTAACTACATACAGCACAGAGGTCTCTGAAACAGCTTTTTAATTGGAGGCCACACTGCCTGTCCCCTGCTCCCAGGGATTATTGAGCAGTAAATGGTTAACTATATACAGCACAGAGCTCGCTGAAACAGCTTTTTAATTGGGGCTCCCAAGGCCACACTGTCTGTCCCCTGCTCCCAGGGATTATTGAGAAGTGTGGTGGTATGTATTAGGGGTCATGTGGGACTGTGAAGCCGTGATGCTGTTGGCTGACAGATCCCGGGTCCTGGTTGGCTGTTGACCCCTAGCTCCGCCCTGAAGGCGGAGTATAAGAACCCGAGCTTCTCCCCGCCGCTTCATTATGTTGCTGAACTGCTGGGGACAAGTCTCGCTTAATAAAGCCTGAATCGACTTCATCACTACTCGTCTCTCTCGTAAGTCATTGTGCGCTACAATTTATTAAGCGAGCTTAAAGGACTATGGAGCTCCGGATCGTCCCGGAATGCCTGCGGATCAGCCCCCACGCAGCAAACTCGGCAGCAGTATTTAAACACTGGCAGACTTGTTTTGAAGGCTACCTCCGAACGGCCCCCGGCCGGATCACAGAAGACCAGAAACTGCAGGTCCTGCACTCGAGGGTAAGCACGGAGATTTACCCTCTCATAGAAGACGCAGAGGATTTCCAGACGGTGTTCGCAGCACTTAAGAGCATCTACGTTCGCCCCGTGAACCAGGTCTACGCACGCTACCAACTCGCAACGAGACGGCAAAGTCCTGGAGAATTGTTAGAGGAGTTCTACGCCGCGCTGCTAATTTTGGTACGGGGCTGCAGCTGCCCGCTGGTGAACGCGATCGAACACTAGGACATGTTAATTTGCGATGCGTTTGTGGCAGGTATGAACCCTCCCCAAATCCGCCAAAGACTTTTAGAAAGAGAGTCGCTAGGACTCTCAGAGGCACGGGCCATTGCAGCTTCCCTAGATGTGGCCTCACAAAACGCCCGCGCCTACGGCCCCGACCGCGCGGCAGCCCCTTGGGCTCCGTGGACCCCCGTCGCGCCAAACCACCCCCCTCCCTCACAGGCTTGCGCGGTTAAAGCGCCAGATCATCCCGGGGGGTCCGCTGCTATTTCTGCGGGCAAGCGAAACACCCCCGGCAGCGCTGCCCGGCCCGCGCAGCTATTTGCAAAAGCTGCGGCACGAAGGGCCATTACGCGGCTGTGTGCCAGTCCCGGGGGGTCGCCGCAATCCCCGGAGAAGAACGAGCCCAGCGCATCCCAAACGCTCCCCAACCCCCCCGCCCCCCCAGCACCCCATGTGCGACCCGCGGGCGCCGCCATTTTGGGTCCCGGGCACCACGAGGGGAGGATGGGCGCTGCCATCTTGGGACTCCCCAGCCACGTGCGATTCATGGGGGCGGCCATTTTGTCCACCCCTGACCACGTGCGATCCATGGGGGCGGCCATTTTGTCCACCCCCGGTCACATGCGATTCATGGACGCCGCCATCTTGGATGACAACAAAGGACCCCAGCATCGACGGCTCCACGGGGTCCGAAGAAGACGCTGAGACACTTCGACCACGACTGGCTTCGGTGACACTGGATCAATCACGGCCCCGGACGCTCCAGACGACGACAACAACGGTGCTGATCAACGGACACGAGACACCATGCCTGATCGACTCCGGGAGCACCGAAAGTTTCATTCACCCCGACACGGTAAGACGCTGTTTTCTGACCATCCATCCAAGTACGCAAAAGGTTTCCCTAGCTGCAGGATCCCACTCCGTAGAGATCAAAGGGTTCTGCATCGCGAACCTAACGGTGCAGGGGAGGGAGTTTAAAAACTACAGGCTCTACGTCCTTCCCCAACTCTGCGCGCCCACATTACTGGGATTAGATTTCCAGTGGAACCAGCAGAGCCTAACATTCCAATTCGGCGGCCCAATACCCACACTCACTATCTGCGGCCTCGCAACTATCAAGATTGAACCGCCGTCCTTGTTTGCAAACCTCACCCCGGATTGCAAACCCGTCGCCACTAGGAGCAGACGGTACAGCGCCCAGGACCGGATATTTATTTGGTCTGAAGTCCAGCGGTTGCTGAAGGAAGGCATAATCCAGGCCAGCAATAGTCGCTGGAGAGCCCAGGTGGTAGTCGTAAAGACCGGGGAAAAGCAAAGGATGGTCATAGACTATAGCCAGACCATCAACAGGTACACACAGCTAGATGCGTACCCTCTCCCCCGCATATCCGACATGGTAAATCGGATTGCCCAGTATAAGGTTTTCTCCACCGTGGACCTCAAGTCCGCCTACCACCAGCTCCCCATCCGCCCAGGTGACCGCAAGTACACAGCCTTCAAGGTAGACGGGCGTCTATACCACTTCCTAAGGGTCCCATTTAGTGTCACGAACGGGGTCTCGGTCTTCCAACGGGAGATGGACCGAATGGTTGACCAGCACGGGTTGCAGGCCATGTTCACGTATCTCGACAACGTAACCATCTGCGGCCACGATCAGCAGGACCACGACGCCAACCTCCAAAAATTACTCCAGACCGCTAAAGCCTTGAACCTCACATACAACGAGGACAAGTGCGTTTTTAGCACAAACCGGCTAGCCATCCTGGGATACGTAGTGCGCAATGGGATAATAGGCCCCGACCCCATGCGCCCCCTCATGGAATTTCCCCTTCCCCACTGCTCCAAAGCCCTGAAACGTTGCCTGGGGTTCTTTTCATATTACGCCCAGTGGGTCGCCCAGTACGCAGACTAGGCCCACCCCGTAATACAGACCACTACCTTCCCTCTGTCGACAGAGGCTCGCCAGGCCTTCAGCCGCGTCAAAGCGGATATCGCAAAGGCCACGATGCACGCCATCGACGAGTCCCTCCCCTTCCAGGTCGAGAGCGACGCCTGCGATGTAGCTCTGGCGGCCACCCTTAACCAAGCGGGCAGACCCGTGGCCTTTTTCTCCCGAACCCTCCACGCCTCAGAAATCCGCCACTCCTCAGTGGAAAAGGAGGCCCAGGCCACAGTGGAAGCTGTGCGACATTGGAGGCATTACCTGGCCGGCAGGAGATTCACTCTCCTCACTGACCAAGGGTGGTAGCTTTCATGTTCGATAGTGCACAGCGGGGCAAAATCAAAAATGACAAGATCTTAAGGTGGAAGATCGAGCTCTCCACCTTCAACTACGAGATCTTGTACCGTCCCGGAAAGCTGAACGAGCCGTCCGACGCCCTATCCCGCGGCACATGTGCCAACGCACAAATAGACCGTCTCCAAGCCCTCCATGAGGACCTCTGCCACCCGGGGGTCACTCGGTTCTACCATTTCATAAAGTCCCGCAACCTCCCCTACTCTGTGGAGGAGGTCCGTACAGTCACCACGAACTGCCACATCTGCGCAGAGTGCAAACCGCACTTTTTCAGGCCGGATAGAGCGCACCTGATCAAGGCTTCCCGCCCCTTTGAACGCCTCAGTCTGGATTTCAAAGGGCCCCTCCCCTCCACCGACCGCAACACATACTTCCTGAACGTGGTGGACGAGTACTCCCGTTTCCCCTTCGCCATCCCCTGCCCCGACATGACAGCGGCCACAGTTATTAAAGCCCTTGGCACCATATTCACACTGTTCGGTTGCCCCGCATATATCCATAGCGACAGGGGGTCCTCCTTCATGAGTGACGAGCTGCGCCAGTTCCTGCTCAGCAAGGGCATAGCCTCGAGCAGGACGACCAGCTACAACTCCCGGGGGAACGGGCAAGTAGAGAGGGAGAACGGCACGGTCTGGAAGACCGTCCTACTGGCCCTACGGTCCAAGGATCTCCCCGTTTCCCGGTGGCAGGAGGTCCTCCCGGACGCTCTCCACTCCATCCGGTCGCTGCTGTGTACCACCACTAACCAAACGCCCCATGAGCGCCTCCTTGTCTTCCCTAGGAGGTCCTCCTCTGGAACGTCGCTGCCGACCTGGCTGGCGGCCCCAGGACCCATCTTGCTCCGGAAACATGTGCGGGCGCACAAGTCGGACCCGTTGGTCGAGAGGGTTCACCTCCTCCAAGCGAACCCGCAGTACGCCTACGTGGCGTACCCCGACGGCCGACAGGACACGGTCTCCCTGCGGGATCTGGCACCCGCCGGCAACACACACAACCCCCGACACCGATCACCCCCTCCCTGCCACCGGCGCACCCCGCGACCGCCCCCTTCCCGGGAGGATCGGTCCTCCTCCCATGTCCGACCAGGAGTGAAGCAGAAGCAGACACCGTAAAGCTCCCGGAGACGACAACGCCTGAACAAGCACCTGCACCACCACCGGGGCTGAGGCGATCGACAAGGAAGACCAGACCGCCCGCTCGACTCGTGGCATCGGCGTGACACCAAGAATGTTGTTGGACTGTAACAAAAACATTTTCAATTACTAATATTGGAAATAGTTTCACAAACCTTGTACATAGCCCAGTGTAGGGCTAAAACTGTAATGATATGCCCAAAATTTTCCTCCCAGGACCAGCCTTGTAAACCCCTACCACCATGCGAACCACCACCCCGCCGGGTTCATTTTTAACAAGGGGTGAATGTGGTAGTATGTATGAGGGGTCATGTGGGACGGGGAAGCCGTGATGCTATTGGCTGACAGATCCCGGGTCCTGGTTGGCTGTTGACTCCTGGCTCCGCCCTGAAGGCGGAGTATAAGGACCCGAGCTTCTCCCCGCCGCTCCATTAATTGCTGAACTGCTGGGGACAAGTCTCGCTTAATAAAGCCTCATCGCCTTCCTCTCTACTCGTCTCTCTCGTAAGTCATTGTGCGCTACAAGAAGTAAATGGTTAATTATATACAGCACAGAGGTCTCTGAAACAGCTTTTTAATTGGGGGCTCCCGGAGCCACATTGCCTGTCCCCTGCTCCCAGGGATTATTGAGCAGTAAATGGTTAACTATATACAGCACAGAGGTCTCTGAAACAGCTTTTTAATTGGGGGCTCCCGGACCACACTGCCTGTCCCCTGCTCCCAGGGATTATTGTGCAGTAATTGGTTAACTATATACAGGCGCAGAGAACATTGAAACAACCTTTTAATTGGGGGCTCCCGAGGCCACACTGCCTGTCCCCTGCTCCCAGGGATTATTGAGCAGTAAATGGTTAACTATATACAGGCACAGAGGCCTCTGAAACAGCTTTTTAATTGGGGGCTCCTGGAGCCACACTGCCTGTCCCCTGCTCCCAGGGATTATTGAGCAGTAATTGGTTAACTATATACAGGCGCAGAGGTCTCTGAAACAGCGTTTTAATTGGGGGCTCCCGGAGCCACACTGCCTGTCCCCTGCTCCCAGGGATTATTGAGAAGTAAATGGTTAATTATATACAGCACAGAGGTCTCTGAAACAGCGTTTTAATTGGGGGCTCCCGGACCTCACTGCCTGTCCCCTGCTCCCAGGGATTATTGAGAAGCAAATGGTTAACTATATACAGCACAGTGTATCTGAAACACCGTTTTAACTGGGGGCTCCCGAGGCCACACTGCCTGTCCCCTGCTCCCAGGGATTATTGGGAAGTAAATGGTTAACTACGTACAGCACAGAGGTCTCTGAAACAGCTTTTTAACTGGGGGCTCCGGAGGCCACAATGCCTGACCCCTGCTCCCAGGGATTATTGAGCAATAAATGGTTAACTATATACAACACAGAGGCCTCTGAAACAGCTTTTTAATTGGGGGCTCCCGAGGCCACACTGCCTGTCCCCTGCTCCCAGGGATTATTGAGCAGTAAATGGTTAACTATATACAGCACAGAGGTATCTGAAACACCTTTTTAACTGGGGGCTCCCGAGGTCACACTGCCTGTCCCCTGCTCCCAGGGATTATTGAGCAGTAAATGGTTAACTATATACAGCACATAGGTCTCTGAAACAGCTTTTTAATTGGGGGCTCTCGAGACCACACTGCCTGACCCCTGCTCCCACGGATTATTGAGCAGTAAATGGGTAACTATGTACAGCACAGAGGACTCTGAAACAGCCTTTTAATTGGGGGCTCCCGTGGACACACTGCCTGTCCCCTGCTCCCAGGGATTATTGAGCAGTAAATGGTTAATTATATACAGCACAGAGATCTCGGAAACAGCTTTTTAATTGGGGGCTCCCGAGGCCAACCTGCCTGTCCCCTGCTCCCAGGGATTATTGAGCAGTAATTGATTAACTATATACAGCACAGAGTATCTGAAACACCTTTTTAATTGGGGGCGCCCGAGGCCACGCTGCCTGACCCTTGCTCTCAGAGATTATTGAGCAGTAAATGGTGAACTATATACAGGCACAGAGGTCTCTGAAACAGCTTTTTAATTGGGGGCTCCCGAAACCACACTGCCTGTCCCCTGCTCCCAGGAATTATTGAGCAGTAAATGGTTAATTATATACAGCACAGAAGTCTCTGAAACAGCCTTTTAATTGGGGCTCCCGAGGCCACACTGCCTGTCCCCTGTTCCCAGGGATTGCTGAGCAGTAAATGGTTAACTCTATACAGGCATAGAGATGTCTGAAACAGCTTTTTAATTGGGGGCTCCCGAGGCCAACCTGCCTGTTCCCTGCTCCGAGGGATTATTGAGCAGTAAATGGTTAACTATATACAGGCGCATAGATCACTGAAACAGCTTTTTAATTGGGGGCTCCCGGACCACACTGCTTGTCCCCTGCTCCCAGGGATTATTGAGAAGTAAATGGTTAATTATATACAGCACAGAGGTCTCTGAAACAGCTTTTTAATTGGGGGCTCCCAAGGCCTCACTGGCTGTCCCCCGCTGCCAGGGGTTATTGAGAAGTAAATGGTTAACTATATACAGGCACAGAGGTCTCTGAAACAGCTTTTTAATTGGGGGCACCCGAGGCCAAACTACCTGTCTCCTGCTCCCAGGGATTATTGGGAAGTACACGGTTTACTATATACAGCATAGAGGTCTCTGAAACAGCTATTTAATTGGGGGCTCCCGAGGCCAACCTGCCTGTCCCCTGCTCCCAGGGATTATTGAGCAGTAATTGGTTAACTATATACAGGCACAAAGGTCTCTGAAACAGCTTTTTAATTGGGACTCCCAAGGCCAAACAGCCTACCCCTGATCCCAGGGATTATTGAGCAGTAATTGGTTAACTATATACAGCACAGAGGTCTCTGAAACAGCTTTTTAATTGGGGGCTCCCGAAGCCACACTGTCTGTCCCCTGCTCCCAGGGATTATTGAGCAGTAAATGATTAACTATATACAGCACAGAGGTCTCTGAAACAGCTTTTTAATTGGGAGTTCCCGGACCACACTGCCTGTCCCCTGCTCAGAGGGATTATTGAGCAGTAAATGGTTAACTATATACAGCACAGAGGTCTCTGAAACAGCTTTTTAATTGGGGGCTCCCGAGGCCTCACTGCCTGTCCCCTGCTCCCAGGGATTATTGAGCAGTAAATGGTTAACTATATACAGCACAGAGGTCTCTGAAACACTTTTTAATTGGGGGCTGCCGGAGCCACACTGCCTGTCCCCTGCTCCCAGGGATTATTGAGAAGTAAATGGTTAATTATATACTGCACAGAGGTCTCTGAAACAGCTTTTTAATTGGGGGCTCCCGAAGCCACACTGCCTGTCCCATCTCCAAGAGATTATTGAGCAGTAAATGGTTAACTATACAGCACAGAGTATCTGAAACACCTTTTTAACTGGGGGCTCCCGAGGCCACACTGCCTGACCCCTGCTCCCAGGGATTATTGAGCAGTAAATGGTTAATTATATACAGCACAGAGGCCTCTGAAGCAGCTTTTTAATTGGGGGCTCCCAAGGCCTCACTGGCTGTCCCCCGCTGCCAGGTGTTATTGAGAAGTTAATGGTTAACTATATACAGGCACAGAGGACTCTGAAACAGCTTTTAATTGGGGGGTCCCGAGGCCACACTGCCTGTCCCCTACTCCCAGGGATTATTGGGAAGTACACGGTTAACTA
This sequence comes from Scyliorhinus torazame, assembly GCF_047496885.1. NCBI lineage: Eukaryota > Metazoa > Chordata > Chondrichthyes > Carcharhiniformes > Scyliorhinidae > Scyliorhinus > Scyliorhinus torazame. Next base: position 804,639 of record NW_027307796.1, read on the forward strand.
TATACAGCATAGAGGTCTCTGAAACAGCTTTTTAATGGGGGCACCCGAGGCCAAACTTCCTGTCTCCTGCTCCCAGGGATTATTGGGAAGTACACGGTTAACTATATACAGCATAGAGGTCTCTGAAACAGCTATTTAATTGGGGGCTCCTGAGGCCAAACTGCCTTCCCCCTGCTTCCAGGGATTATTGAGCAGTAATTGGTTAACTATATACAGGCACAAATGTCTCTGAAACAGCTTTTTAATTGGGGACTCCCAAGGCCAAACAGCCTACCCCTGCTCCCAGGGATTATTGAGCAGTAATTGGTTAACTATATACAGCACAGAGGCCACTGAAACAGCTTTTTTAATTGGGGGCTCCCGAAGCCACACTGTCTGTCCCCTGCTCCCAGGGATTATTGAGCAGTAAATGATTAACTATATACAGCACAGAGGTCTATGAAACAGCTTTTTAATTGGGAGCTCCCGGACCACACTGCCTGTCCCCTGCTCAGAGGGATTATTGAGCAGTAAATGGTTAACTATATACAGCACAGATGTCTCTAAAACAGCTTTTTAATTGGGGGCTCCCGAGGCCTCACTGCCTGTCTCCTGCTCCCAGGGATTATTGAGCCGTAAATGGTTAACTATATACAGCACAGAGGTCTCTGAAACAGCTTTTTACTTGGGGGCTCCCGAGGCCTCACTGCCTGTCCCCTGCTCCCAGGGATTATTGAGCAGTAAATGGTTAACTATATACAGCACAGAGGTCTCTGAAACAGCTTTTTAATTGGGGGCTCCCGGAGCCACACTGCCTGTCCCCTGCTCCCAGGGATTATTGGGAAGTAAATGGTTAATTATATACTGCACAGAGGTCTCTGAAACAGCTTTTTAATTGTGGGCTCCCGGACCACACTGCCTGTCCCCTGCTCCCAGGGTTTATTGAGCAGCAAATGGTTAACTATACAGCACAGAGTATCTGAAAAAACTTTTTTACTGGGGGCTCCCGAGGCCACACTGCCTGACCCCTGCTCCCAGGGATTATTGAGCAGTAAATGGTTAACTATATACAGGCACAGAGATCACTGAAACAGCTTTTTATTTGGGGGCTCCCGGACCACACTGCCTGGCCCCATGCTCCCAGGGATTATTGAGAAGTAAATGGTTAATTATATACAGCACAGAGGCCTCTGAAACAGCTTTTTAATTGGGGGCTCCCAAGGCCTCACTGGCTGTCCCCCGCTGCCAGGTGTTATTGAGAAGTTAATGGTTAACTATATACAGGCACAGAGGACTCTGAAACAGCTTTTAATTGGGGGCTCCCGAGGCCACACTGCCTGTCCCCTACTCCCAGGGATTATTGGGAAGTACACGGTTAACTATATACAGCATAGAGGTCTCTGAAACAGCTTTTTAATGGGGGCACCCGAGGCCAAACTACCTGTCTCCTGCTCCCAGGGATTATTGGGAAGTACACGGTTAACTATATACAGCATAGAGGTCTCTGAAACAGCTATTTAATTGGGGGCTCCTGAGGCCAAACTGCCTTCCCCCTGGTTCCAGGGATTATTGAGCAGTAATTGGTTAACTATATACAGCACAGAGGTCTATGAAACAGCTTTTTAATTGGGAGCTCCCGGACCACACTGCCTGTCCCCTGCTCAGAGGGATTATTGAGCAGTAAATGGTTAACTATATACAGCACAGAGGTCTCTAAAACAACTTTTTAATTGGGGGCTCCCGAGGCCTCACTGCCTGTCTCCTGCTCCCAGGGATTATTGAGCCGTAAATGGTTAACTATATACAGCACAGAGGTCTCTGAAACAGCTTTTTAATTGGGGGCTCCCAAGGCCTCACTGCCTGTCCCCTGCTCCCAGGGATTATTGAGCAGTAAATGGTTAACTATATACAGCACAAAGGTCTCTGAAACAGCTTTTTAATTGGGGGCTCACGGAGCCACACTGCCTGTCCCCTGCTCCCAGGGATTATTGGGAAGTAAATGGTTAATTATATACTGCACAGAGGTATCTGAAACAGCTTTTTAATTGTGGGCTCCCGGACCACACTGCCTGTCCCCTGCTCCCAGGGTTTATTGAGCAGTAAATGGTTAACTATACAGCACAGAGTACCTGAAACACCTGTTTAACTGGGGGCTCCCGAGGCCACACTGCCTGACCCCTGCTCCCAGGGATTATTGAGCAGTAAATGGTTAAATACGTACAGCACAGGGGTCTCTGAAACAGCCATTTAATTGGGGGCTCCTGAAGCCACACTGCCTTTCCCCTGATGCCAGGGATTATTGGGAAGTAAATGGTTAACTGTATACAGCACAGAGGTCTCCCAAACAGCTTTTTCATTGGGTGCTGCGAGGCCACACTGCCTGTCCCCTGCTCCAAGGGATTATTGAGCAGTAAATGGTTAACTATATACACGCGCAGTGTTCTCTGACACAGCATTTTAATTGGGGGCTCCCGGACCACATTGCCTGTCCCCTGCTCCCAGGGATTATTGAGCAGTAAATGGTTAACTATATACAGCACAGTGTATCTGAAACAGCTTTTTAATTGGGGGCTCCCGGACCACACTGCCTCTCCCCTGCTCCCAGGGATTATTGAGCAGTAAATGGTTAACTATATACAGCACAGTGTATCTGAAACAGCTTTTTAATTGGGGGCTCCCGAGGCCACACTGCCTGTCCCCTGCTCCCAGGGATTATTGAGCAGTAAATGGTTAACTATATACAGCACAGAGTTCTCAGAAACAGCTTTTTAATTGGGGGCTCCCGAGGCCACACTGCCTGTCCCTTGCTCCCAGGGATTATTGGGAAGTACACGGTTAACTATATATAGCATAGAGGTCTCTGAAACAGCTTTTTAATTGGGGGCACCCGAGGCCAAACTACCTGTCTTCTGCTCCCAGGGATTATTGGGAAGTACACGGTTAACTATATACAGCATAGAGGTCTCTGAAACAGCTTTTTAATTGGGGGCTTCCGAGGCCAAACTGCCTTCCCCCTGCTTCCAGGGATTATTGAGCAGTAATTGGTTAACGATATACAGGCACAAAGGTCTCTGAAACAGATTTTTAATTGGGGACTCCCAAGGCCAAACAGCCTACCCCTGCTCCCAGGGATTATTGAGCAGTAATTGGTTAACTATATACAGCACAGAGGTCTCTGAAACAGCTTTTTAATTGGGGGCTCCCGAAGCCACACTGTCTGTCCCCTGCTCCCAGGGATTATTGAGCAGTAAATGGTTAACTATATACAGCACAGAGGTCTCTGAAACAGCGTTTTTATTGGGGGCTCCTGGACCGCACTGCCTGTCCCCTGCTGCTAGGGATTATTGAGAAGCACATGGTTAACTATATACTGCACAGAGGTCTCTGAAACAGCTTTTTAATTGGGGGCTCCCGAGGACACACTGCCTGTCCCCTGCTCCCAGGGATTATTGGGAAGTAAATGGTTAACTACGTACAGCACAGAGGTCTCTGAAACAGCTTTTTAACTGGGGGCTCTCGAGGCCACACTGCCTGTCCCCTGCTCCCAGGGATTATTGAGCAGTAAATGGTTAACTATATACTGGCGCAGAGGTCACTGAAACAGCTTTTTAATTGGAGGCTCCCGAGGCCACGCTGCCTGACCCCTGCTCCCAGGGATTATTGAGCAGTAAATGGGTAACTGTACACAGGCGCAGAGGTCACTGAAACAGCTTTTTAATTGGGGGCTCCCGAGCCCACACTGCCTGTCCCCTGCTCCCAGGGATTATTGAGCAGTAAATGGTTAACTATATACAGCACAGAAGTCTCTGAAACAGACTTTTAATTGGGGATCCCGAGGCCACACTGCCTGTCCCCTGCTCCCAGGGATTAGTGAGCAGCAAATGGTTAACTATATACAGGCACAGAGGCCTCTGAAACAGCTTTATAATTGGGGGCTGCCGGAGCCACACTGTCTGCTCCCTGCACCCAGGGATTATTGAGAAGTAAATGGTTAATTATATACAGCACAGAGGTCTCTGAAACAGCTTTTTAATTGTGGGCTCCCGAACCACACTGCCTGTCCCCTGCTCCCAGGGATTATTGAGAAGTAAATGGTTAACTATATACAGGCGCAGAGATCACTGAAACAGCTTTTTAATTGGGGGCTCCCGGACCACACTGCCTGTCCTCTGCTCCGAGGGATTATTGAGCAGTAAATGGTTAACTATATACAGGCGCAGAGATCACTGAAACAGCTTTTTAATTGGGGGCTCCCGGACCACACTGCCTGTCCCCTGCTCCCAGGGATTATTGGGAAGTAAATGGTTAACTACGTACAGCACAGAGGTCTCTGAAACAGCTTTTTAACTGGGGGCTCTCGAGGCCACACTGCCTGTCCCCTGCTCCCAGGGATTATTGAGCAGTAAATGGTTAACTATATAGAGCACAGAGGTCTCTGAAACACCTTTTTAACTGGGGGCTCCCGAGGCCACACTGCCTGTCCCCTGCTCCCAGGGATTATTGAGCAGTAAATGGTTAACTATATACAGCACATAGGTCTCTGAGACAGCTTTTTAATTGGGGCTCCCGAGGCCACACTGCCTGTCCCCTGCTCCCAGGGATTATTGAGCAGTAAATGGTTAACTATATAGAGCACAGAGGTCTCTGAAACACCTTTTTAACTGGGGGCTCCCGAGGCCACACTGCCTGTCCCCTGCTCCCAGGGATTATTGAGCAGTAAATGGTTAACTATATACAGCACATAGGTCTCTGAAACAGCTTTTTAATTGGGGGCTCTCGAGACCACACTGCCTGTCTCCTGCTCCCAGGGATTATTGAGCAGTAAATGGGTAACAATGTACAGCACAGAGGTCTCTGAAACAGCCTTTTGATTGGGTGCTCCCGAGGCCACACTCCCTGTCCCTTGCTCCCAGGGATTATTGAGCAGTAAATGGTTAACTGTATACAGCACAGAGATCTCGGAAACAGCTTTTTAACTGGGGGCTCCCGAGGCCACACTGCCTGACCCCTGCTCCCAGGGATTATTGAGCAGTAAATGGTTAAATACGTACAGCACAGAGGTCTCTGAAACAGCCATTTAATTGGGGGCTCCTGTAGCCACACTGCCTTTCCCCTGCTGCCAGGGATTATTGGGAAGTAAATGGTTAACTGTATACAGCACAGAGGTCTCCCAAACAGCTTTTTCATTGGGTGCTGTGAGGCCACACTGCCTGTCCCCTGCTCTAAGGGATTATTGAGCAGTAAATGGTTAACTATATACACGCGCAGTGTTCTCTGACACAGCATTTTAATTGGGGGCTCCCGGACCACACTGCCTGTCCCCTGCTCCCAAGGGATTATTGAGCAGTAAATGGTTAACTATATACAGCACAGTGTATCTGAAACAGCTTTTTAATTGGGGGCTCCCGGACCACACTGCCTGTCCCCTGCTCCCAGGGATTATTGAGCAGTAAATGGTTAACTATATACAGCACAGTGTATCTGAAACAGCTTTTTAATTGGGCGCTCCCGAGGCCACACTGCCTGTCCCCTGCTCCCAGGGATTATTGAGCAGTAAATGGTTAACTATGTACAGCACAGAGGTCTCTGAAACAGCTTTTTAATTGGGGGCACCCGAGGCCACACTGCCTGTCCCCTGCTCCCAGGGATTATTGAGAAGTAAATGGTTAACTATATACAGCACAGAGTTCTCAGAAACAGCTTTTTAATTGGGAACTCCCGGACCACACTGCCTGTCCCCTGCTCCCAGGGATTATTGAGATTCAAATGGTTAACTATATACAGCACAGTGTATCTGAAACAGCTTTTTAATTGGGGGCTCCCGGACCACACTGCCTGTCCCCTGCTCCCAGGGATTATTGAGCAGTAAATGGTTAACTATATACAGCACAGTGTATCTGAAACAGCTTTTTAATTGGGAGCTCCCGAGGCCACACTGCCTGTCCCCTGCTCCCAGGGATTATTGAGCAGTAAATGGTTAACTATGTACAGCACAGAGGTCTCTGAAACAGCTTTTTAATTGGGGGCACCCGAGGCCACACTGCCTGTCCCCTGCTCCCAGGGATTATTGAGCAGTAAATGGTTAACTATATACAGCAGAGAGGTCTCTGAAACAGCTTTTAAATTGGGGGCTCCCAAGGCCTCACTGGCTGTCCCCCGCTGCCAGGGGTTATTGAGAAGTAAATGGTTAACTATATACAGGCACAGAGGTCTCTGAAACAGCTTTTTAATTGGGGGCTCCCGAGGCCACACTGCCTGTCCCCTGCTCCCAGGGATTATTGGGAAGTACACGGTTAACTATATATAACATAGAGGTCTCTGAAACAGCTTTTTAATTGGGGGCACCCGAGGCCAAACTACCTGTCTCCTGCTCCCAGGGATTATTGGGAAGTACACGGTTAACTATATACAGCATAGAGGTCTCTGAAACAGCTTTTTAATTGGGGGCTTCCGAGGCCAAACTGCCTTCACCCTGCTTCCAGGGATTATTGAGCAGTAATTGGTTAACTATATACAGGCACAAAGGTCTCTGAAACAGCTTTTTAATTGGGGACTCCCAAGGCCAAACAGCCTACCCCTGCTCCCAGGGATTATTGAGCAGTAATTGGTTAACTATATACAGCACAGAGGCCTCTGAAACAGCTTTTTTAATTGGGGGCTCCCGAAGCCACACTGTCTGTCCCCTGCTCCCAGGGATTATTGAGCAGTAAATGATTAACTATACACAGCACAGAGGTCTCTGAAACAGCGTTTTAATTGGGGGCTCCCGGACCACACTGCCTGTCCCCTGCTGCTAGGGATTATTGAGAAGCACATGGTTAACTATATACTGCACAGAGGTCTCTGAAACAGCTTTTTAATTGGGGGCTCCCGAGGCCACGCTGCCTGACCCCTGCTCCCAGGGATTATTGAGCAGTAAATGGTTAATTATATACAGCACAGAGGTCTCTGAAACAGTTTTTTAATTGGGGGCTCCCGAGGCCACACTGCCTGTCCCCTGCTCCCAGGGATTATTGGGAAGTAAATGGTTAACTACGTACAGCACAGAGGTCTCTGAAACAGCTTTTTAATTGGGGCTCCCGAGGCCACACTGCCTGTCCCCTGCTCCCAGGGATTATTGAGCAGTAAATGGTTAACTATATACAACACAGAGGTCTATGAAACAGCTTTTTAATGGGGGGCTCCCGAGGCCAACCTGCCTGTCCCCTTCTCCAAGGGATTATTGAGCAGTAAATGGATAACTCTGTACAGGACAGAGGTCTCTGAAACAGCTTTTTAATTGGGAGCACCCGAGGCTACACTGCCTGTCCCCTGCTCCGAAGGATTATTGAGCAGTAAATGGTTAACTATATACAGCAAAGAGGTCTCTGAAACAGCTTTTTAAATGGGTGCTCCGGACCACACTGCCTGTCCCCTGCTCCCAGGGATTATTGAGCAGTAAATGGTTAACTATATACTGGCGCAGAGGTCACTGAAACAGCTTTTTAATTGGAGGCTCCCGAGGCCACGCTGCCTGACCCTTACTCTCAGGGATTATTGAGCAGTAAATGGTTAACTGTATACAGGCGCAGAGGTCACTGAAACAGCTTTTTAATTGGGGGCTCCCGAGCCCAATCTGCCTGTCCCCTGCTCCCAGGGATTATTGAGCAGTAAATGGTTAACTATATACAGCACAGAAGTCTCTGAAACAGACTTTTAATTGGGGATCCCGAGGCCACACTGCCTGTCCCCTGCTCCCAGGGATTATTGAGCAGCAAATGGTTAACTATATAGAGGCACAGAGGCCTCTGAAACAGCTTTTTAATTGGGGGCTGCCGGAGCCACACTGTCTGCTCCCTGCACCCAGGGGTTATTGAGAAGTAAATGGTTAATTATATACAGCACAGAGGTCTCTGAAACAGCTTTTTAATTGTGGGCTCCCGGACCACACTGCCTGTCCCCTGCTCCCAGGGATTATTGAGAAGTAAATGGTTAACTATATACAGGCGCAGAGATCACTGAAACAGCTTTTTAATTGGGGGCTCCCGGACCACACTGCCTGTCCCCTGCTCCGAGGGATTATTGAGCAGTAAATGGTTAACTATATACAGGCGCAGAGATCAATGAAACAGCTTTTTAATTGGGGGCTCCCGGACCACACTGCCTGTCCCCTGCTCCCAGGGATTATTGAGAAGTAAATGGTTAATTATATACAGCACAGAGGTCTCTGAAACAGCTTTTTAATTGGGGGCTCCCTAGGCCTCACTGGCTGTCCCCTGCTCCCAGGGATTACTGAGCAGTAAATGGTTAACTATATACAGCATAGAGGTCTCTGAAACAGCTTTTTAATTGGGGGCTCCCGAGGCCAAACTGCTTTCCCACTGCTTCCAGGGATTATTGTGCAGTAATTGGTTTACTATATACAGGCACAAACGTCTCTGAAACAGCTTTTTAATTGGGGACTCCCAAGGCCAAACAGCCTACCCCTGCTCCCAGGGATTATTGAGCAGTAATTGGTTAACTATATACAGCACAGAGGTCTCTGAAACAGCTTTTTAATTGGGGGCTCCCGAGGCCACACTGTCTGTCCCCTGCTCCCAGGGATTATTGAGCAGTAAATGGTTAACTATATACAGTGCAGTGTTCTCTGACACAGCATTTTAATTGGGGGCTCCCGGACCACACTGCCTGTCCCCTGCTCCCAGGGATTATTGAGCAGTAAATGGTTAACTATATACAGCACAGTGTATCTGAAACAGCTTTTTAATTGGGGGCACCCGAGGCCACACTGCCTGTCCCCTGCTCCCAGGGATTATTGAGAAGTAAATGGTTAACTATATACAGCACAGAGTTCTCAGGAACAGCTTTTTAATTGGGGGCTCCCGGACCACACTGCCTGTCCCCTGCTCCCAGGGATTATTGAGATTCAAATGGTTACCTATATACAGCACAGTGTATCTGAAACAGCTTTTTAATTGGGGGCTCCCGGACCACCCTGCCTGTCCCCTGCTCCCAGGGATTATTGAGCAGTAAATGGTTAACTATATACAGCACAGTGTATCTGAAACAGCTTTTTAATTGGGAGCTCCCGAGGCCACACTGCCTGTCCCCTGCTCCCAGGGATTATTGAGCAGTAAATGGTTAACTATGTACAACACAGAGGTCTCTGAAACAGCTTTTTAATTGGGGGCACCCGAGGCCACACTGCCTGTCCCCTGCTCCCAGGGATTATTGAGCAGTAAATGGTTAACTATATACAGCACAGAGGTCTCTGAAACAGCTTTTAAATTGGGGGCTCCCAAGGCCTCACTGGCTGTCCCCCGCTGCCAGGGGTTATTGAGAAGTAAATGTTTAACTATATACAGGCACAGAGGTCTCTTAAACAGCTTTTTAATTGGGGGCTCCCGAGGCCACACTGCCTGTCCCCTGCTCCCAGGGATTATTGGGAAGTACACGGTTAACTATATATAGCATAGACGTCTCTGAAACAGCTTTTTAATTGGGGGCACCCGAGGCCAAACTACCTGTCTCCTGCTCCCAGGGATTATTGGGAAGTACACGGTTAACTATATACAGCATAGAGGTCTCTGAAACAGCTTTTTAATTGGGGGCACCCGAGGCCACACTGCCTGTCCCCTGCTCCCAGGGATTATTGAGAAGTAAATGGTTAACTATATACAGCACAGAGTTCTCAGAAACAGCTTTTTAATTGGGGGCTCCCGGACCACACTGCCTGTCCCCTGCTCCCAGTGATTATTGAGATTCAAATGGTTAACTATATACAGCACAGTGTATCTGAAATAGCTTTTTAATTGGGGGCTCCCGGACCACACTGCCTGTCCCCTGCTCCCAGGGATTATTGAGCAGTAAATGGTTAACTATATACAGCACAGTGTATCTGAAACAGCTTTTTAATTGGGAGCTCCCGAGGCCACACTGCCTGTCCCCTGCTCCCAGGGATTATTGAGCAGTAAATGGTTAACTATGTACAGCACAGAGGTCTCTGAAACAGCTTTTTAATTGGGGGCACCCGAGGCCACACTGCCTGTCCCCTGCTCCCAGGGATTATTGAGCAGTAAATGGTTAACTATATACAGCACAGAGGTCTCTGAAACAGCTTTTAAATTGGGGGCTCCCAAGGCCTCACTGGCTGTCCCCCGCTGCCAGGGGTTATTGAGAAGTAAATGTTTAACTATATACAGGCACAGAGGTCTCTGAAACAGCTTTTTAATTGGGGGCTCCCGAGGCCACACTGCCTGTCCCCTGCTCCCAGGGATTATTGGGAAGTACACGGTTAACTATATATAGCATAGAGGTCTCTGAAACAGCTTTTTAATTGGGGGCACCCGAGGCCAAACTACCTGTCTCCTGCTCCCAGGGATTATTGGGAAGTACACGGTTAACTATATACAGCATAGAGGTCTCTGAAACAGCTTTTTAATTGGGGGCTTCCGAGGCCAAACTGCCTTCACCCTGCTTCCAGGGATTATTGAGCAGTAATTGTTAACTATATACAGGCACAAAGGTCTCTGAAACAGCGTTTTAATTGGGGGCTCCCGGACCACACTGCCTGTCCCCTGCTGCTAGGGATTATTGAGAAGCACATGGTTAACTATATACTGCACAGAGGTCTCTGAAACAACTTTTTAATTGGGGGCTCCCGAGGCCACGCTGCCTGACCCCTGCTTCCAGGGATTATTGAGCAGTAAATGGTTAACTATGTACAGCACAGAGGTCTCTGAAACAGCTTTTTAATTGGGGGCACCCGAGGCCACACTGCCTGTCCCCTGCTCCCAGGGATTATTGAGAAGTAAATGGTTAACTATATACAGCACAGAGTTCTCAGAAACAGCTTTTTAATTGGGAACTCCCGGACCACACTGCCTGTCCCCTGCTCCCAGGGATTATTGAGATTCAAATGGTTAACTATATACAGCACAGTGTATCTGAAACAGCTTTTTAATTGGGGGCTCCCGGACCACACTGCCTCTCCCCTGCTCCCAGGGATTATTGAGCAGTAAATGGTTAACTATATACAGCACAGTGTATCTGAAACAGCTTTTTAATTGGGAGCTCCCGAGGCCACACTGCCTGTCCCCTGCTCCCAGGGATTATTGAGCAGTAAATGGTTAACTATGTACAGCACAGAGGTCTCTGAAACAGCTTTTTAATTGGGGGCACCCGAGGCCACACTGCCTGTCCCCTGCTCCCAGGGATTATTGAGCAGTAAATGGTTAACTATATACAGGCACAGAGGTCTCTGAAACAGCTTTTTAATTGGGGGCTCCCGAGGCCACACTGCCTGTCCCCTGCTCCCAGGGATTATTGGGAAGTACACGGTTAACTATATATAACATAGAGGTCTCTGAAACAGCTTTTTAATTGGGGGCACCCGAGGCCAAACTACCTGTCTCCTGCTCCCAGGGATTATTGGGAAGTACACGGTTAACTATATACAGCATAGAGGTCTCTGAAACAGCTTTTTAATTGGGGGCTTCCGAGGCCAAACTGCCTTCACCCTGCTTCCAGGGATTATTGAGCAGTAATTGGTTAACTATATACAGGCACAAAGGTCTCTGAAACAGCTTTTTAATTGGGGACTCCCAAGGCCAAACAGCCTACCCCTGCTCCCAGGGATTATTGAGCAGTAATTGGTTAACTATATACAGCACAGAGGCCTCTGAAACAGCTTTTTTAATTGGGGGCTCCCGAAGCCACACTGTCTGTCCCCTGCTCCCAGGGATTATTGAGCAGTAAATGATTAACTATACACAGCACAGAGGTCTCTGAAACAGCGTTTTAATTGGGGGCTCCCGGACCACACTGCCTGTCCCCTGCTGCTAGGGATTATTGAGAAGCACATGGTTAACTATATACTGCACAGAGGTCTCTGAAACAGCTTTTTAATTGGGGGCTCCCGAGGCCACGCTGCCTGACCCCTGCTCCCAGGGATTATTGAGCAGTAAATGGTTAATTATATACAGCACAGAGGTCTCTGAAACAGTTTTTTAATTGGGGGCTCCCGAGGCCACACTGCCTGTCCCCTGCTCCCAGGGATTATTGGGAAGTAAATGGTTAACTACGTACAGCACAGAGGTCTCTGAAACAGCTTTTTAACTGGGGGCTCTCGAGGCCACAGTGCCTGTCCCCTGCTCCCAGGGATTATTGAGCAGTAATTGGTTAACTATATACAGCACAGAGGTCTCTGAGACAGCTTTTTAATTGGGGCTCCCGAGGCCACACTGCCTGTCCCCTGCTCCCAGGGATTATTGAGCAGTAAATGGTTAACTATATACAACACAGAGGTCTATGAAACAGCTTTTTAATGGGGGGCTCCCGAGGCCAACCTGCCTGTCCCCTTCTCCCAGGGATTATTGAGAAGTAAATGGATAACTCTGTACAGGACAGAGGTCTCTGAAACATCTTTTTAATTGGGAGCACCCGAGGCTACACTGCCTGTCCCCTGCTCCGAAGGATTATTGAGCAGTAAATGGTTAACTATATACAGCAAAGAGGTCTCTGAAACAGCTTTTTAAATGGGTGCTCCAGACCACACTGCCTGTCCCTTGCTCCCAGGGATTATTGAGCAGTAAATGGTTAACTATATACAGCACAGAGGTCTCTGAAACAGCTTTTTAATTGGAGGCTCCCGAGGCCACGCTGCCTGACCCTTACTCTCAGGGATTATTGAGCAGTAAATGGTTAACTGTATACAGGCGCAGAGGTCACTGAAACAGCTTTTTAATTGGGGGCTCCCGAGCCCAAACTGCCTGTCCCCTGCTCCCAGGGATTATTGAGCAGTAAATGGTTAACTATATACAGCACAGAAGTCTCTGAAACAGACTTTTAATTGGGGATCCCGAGGCCACACTGCCTGTCCCCTGCTCCCAGGGATTATTGAGCAGCAAATGGTTAACTATATACAGGCACAGAGGCCTCTGAAACAGCTTTTTAATTGGGGGCTGCCGGAGCCACACTGTCTGCTCCCTGCACCCAGGGGTTATTGAGAAGTAAATGGTTAATTATATACAGCACAGAGGTCTCTGAAACAGCTTTTTAATTGTGGGCTCCCGGACCACACTGCCTGTCCCCTGCTCCCAGGGATTATTGAGAAGTAAATGGTTAACTATATACAGGCGCAGAGATCACTGAAACAGCTTTTTAATTGGGGGCTCCCGGACCACACTGCCTGTCCCCTGCTCCGAGGGATTATTGAGCAGTAAATGGTTAACTATATACAGGCGCAGAGATCAATGAAACAGCTTTTTAATTGGGGGCTCCCGGACCACACTGCCTGTCCCCTGCTCCCAGGGATTATTGAGAAGTAAATGGTTAATTATATACAGCACAGAGGTCTCTGAAACAGCTTTTTAATTGGGGGCTCCCTAGGCCTCACTGGCTGTCCCCCGCTGCCAGGGATTATTGGGAAGTACACGGTTAACTATATATAGCACAGAGGTCACTGAAACAGCTTTTTAATTGGAGGCTCCCGAGGCCACACTGCCTGTCCCCTGCTCCCAGGGATTATTGAGCAGTAAATGGTTAACTATATACAGCATAGAGGTCTCTGAAACAGCTTTTTAATTGGGGGCAGCCGAATCCAAACTACCTGTCTCCTGCTCCCAGGGATTATTGGGAAGTACACGGTTAACTATATACAGCATAGAGGTCTCTGAAACAGCTTTTTAATTGGGGGCTCCCGAGGCCAAACTGCCTTCCCACTGCTTCCAGGGATTATTGTGCAGTAATTGGTTTACTATATACAGGCACAAACGTCTCTGAAACAGCTTTTTAATTGGGGACTCCCAAGGCCAAACAGCCTACCCCTGCTCCCAGGGATTATTGAGCAGTAATTGGTTAACTATATACAGCACAGAGGTCTCTGAAACAGCTTTTTAATTGGGGGCTCCCGAGGCCACACTGTCTGTCCCCTGCTCCCAGGGATTATTGAGCAGTAAATGGTTAACTATATACAGCACAGTGTATCTGAAACAGCTTTTTAATTGGGGGCTCCCGGACCACACTGCCTGTCCCCTGCTCCCAGGGATTATTGAGCAGTAAATGGTTAACTATATACAGCACAGTGTATCTGAAACAGCTTTTTAATTGGGGGCACCCGAGGCCACACTGCCTGTCCCCTGCTCCCAGGGATTATTGAGAAGTAAATGGTTAACTATATACAGCACAGAGTTCTCAGAAACAGCTTTTTAATTGGGGGCACCCGAGGCCACACTGCCTGTCCCCTGCTCCCAGGGATTATTGAGAAGTAAATGGTTAACTATATACAGCACAGAGTTCTCAGAAACAGCTTTTTAATTGGGGGCTCCCGGACCACACTGCCTGTCCCCTGCTCCCAGTGATTATTGAGATTCAAATGGTTAACTATATACAGCACAGTGTATCTGAAATAGCTTTTTAATTGGGGGCTCCCGGACCACACTGCCTGTCCCCTGCTCCCAGGGATTATTGAGCAGTAAATGGTTAACTATATACAGCACAGTGTATCTGAAACAGCTTTTTAATTGGGAGCTCCCGAGGCCACACTGCCTGTCCCCTGCTCCCAGGGATTATTGAGCAGTAAATGGTTAACTATGTACAGCACAGAGGTCTCTGAAACAGCTTTTTAATTGGGGGCACCCGAGGCCACACTGCCTGTCCCCTGCTCCCAGGGATTATTGAGCAGTAAATGGTTAACTATATACAGCACAGAGGTCTCTGAAACAGCTTTTAAATTGGGGGCTCCCAAGGCCTCACTGGCTGTCCCCCGCTGCCAGGGGTTATTGAGAAGTAAATGTTTAACTATATACAGGCACAGAGGTCTCTGAAACAGCTTTTTAATTGGGGGCTCCCGAGGCCACACTGCCTGTCCCCTGCTCCCAGGGATTATTGGGAAGTACACGGTTAACTATATATAGCATAGAGGTCTCTGAAACAGCTTTTTAATTGGGGGCACCCGAGGCCAAACTACCTGTCTCCTGCTCCCAGGGATTATTGGGAAGTACACGGTTAACTATATACAGCATAGACGTCTCTGAAACAGCTTTTTAATTGGGGGCTTCCGAGGCCAAACTGCCTTCACCCTGCTTCCAGGGATTATTGAGCAGTAATTGTTAACTATATACAGGCACAAAGGTCTCTGAAACAGCGTTTTAATTGGGGGCTCCCGGACCACACTGCCTGTCCCCTGCTGCTAGGGATTATTGAGAAGCACATGGTTAACTATATACTGCACAGAGGTCTCTGAAACAACTTTTTAATTGGGGGCTCCCGAGGCCACGCTGCCTGACCCCTGCTTCCAGGGATTATTGAGCAGTAAATGGTTAACTATGTACAGCACAGAGGTCTCTGAAACAGCTTTTTAATTGGGGGCACCCGAGGCCACACTGCCTGTCCCCTGCTCCCAGGGATTATTGAGAAGTAAATGGTTAACTATATACAGCACAGAGTTCTCAGAAACAGCTTTTTAATTGGGAACTCCCGGACCACACTGCCTGTCCCCTGCTCCCAGGGATTATTGAGATTCAAATGGTTAACTATATACAGCACAGTGTATCTGAAACAGCTTTTTAATTGGGGGCTCCCGGACCACACTGCCTCTCCCCTGCTCCCAGGGATTATTGAGCAGTAAATGGTTAACTATATACAGCACAGTGTATCTGAAACAGCTTTTTAATTGGGAGCTCCCGAGGCCACACTGCCTGTCCCCTGCTCCCAGGGATTATTGAGCAGTAAATGGTTAACTATGTACAGCACAGAGGTCTCTGAAACAGCTTTTTAATTGGGGGCACCCGAGGCCACACTGCCTGTCCCCTGCTCCCAGGGATTATTGAGCAGTAAATGGTTAACTATATACAGCAGAGAGGTCTCTGAAACAGCTTTTAAATTGGGGGCTCCCAAGGCCTCACTGGCTGTCCCCCGCTGCCAGGGGTTATTGAGAAGTAAATGGTTAACTATATACAGGCACAGAGGTCTCTGAAACAGCTTTTTAATTGGGGGCTCCCGAGGCCACACTGCCTGTCCCCTGCTCCCAGGGATTATTGGGAAGTACACGGTTAACTATATATAACATAGAGGTCTCTGAAACAGCTTTTTAATTGGGGGCACCCGAGGCCAAACTACCTGTCTCCTGCTCCCAGGGATTATTGGGAAGTACACGGTTAACTATATACAGCATAGAGGTCTCTGAAACAGCTTTTTAATTGGGGGCTTCCGAGGCCAAACTGCCTTCACCCTGCTTCCAGGGATTATTGAGCAGTAATTGGTTAACTATATACAGGCACAAAGGTCTCTGAAACAGCTTTTTAATTGGGGACTCCCAAGGCCAAACAGCCTACCCCTGCTCCCAGGGATTATTGAGCAGTAATTGGTTAACTATATACAGCACAGAGGCCTCTGAAACAGCTTTTTTAATTGGGGGCTCCCGAAGCCACACTGTCTGTCCCCTGCTCCCAGGGATTATTGAGCAGTAAATGATTAACTATACACAGCACAGAGGTCTCTGAAACAGCGTTTTAATTGGGGGCTCCCGGACCACACTGCCTGTCCCCTGCTGCTAGGGATTATTGAGAAGCACATGGTTAACTATATACTGCACAGAGGTCTCTGAAACAGCTTTTTAATTGGGGGCTCCCGAGGCCACGCTGCCTGACCCCTGCTCCCAGGGATTATTGAGCAGTAAATGGTTAATTATATACAGCACAGAGGTCTCTGAAACAGTTTTTTAATTGGGGGCTCCCGAGGCCACACTGCCTGTCCCCTGCTCCCAGGGATTATTGGGAAGTAAATGGTTAACTACGTACAGCACAGAGGTCTCTGAAACAGCTTTTTAACTGGGGGCTCTCGAGGCCACAGTGCCTGTCCCCTGCTCCCAGGGATTATTGAGCAGTAATTGGTTAACTATATACAGCACAGAGGTCTCTGAGACAGCTTTTTAATTGGGGCTCCCGAGGCCACACTGCCTGTCCCCTGCTCCCAGGGATTATTGAGCAGTAAATGGTTAACTATATACAACACAGAGGTCTATGAAACAGCTTTTTAATGGGGGGCTCCCGAGGCCAACCTGCCTGTCCCCTTCTCCCAGGGATTATTGAGAAGTAAATGGATAACTCTGTACAGGACAGAGGTCTCTGAAACATCTTTTTAATTGGGAGCACGCGAGGCTACACTGCCTGTCCCCTGCTCCGAAGGATTATTGAGCAGTAAATGGTTAACTATATACAGCAAAGAGGTCTCTGAAACAGCTTTTTAATTGGGGGCTCCCGGACCACACTGCCTGTCCCCTGCTCCCAGGGATTATTGAGCAGTAAATGGTTAAATATATACAGGCGCAGAGGTCACTGAAACAGCTTTTTAATTGGAGGCTCCCGAGGCCACGCTGCCTGACCCTTACTCTCAGGGATTATTGAGCAGTAAATGGTTAACTGTATACAGGCGCAGAGGTCACTGAAACAGCTTTTTAATTGGGGGCTCCCGAGCCCAAACTGCCTGTCCCCTGCTCCCAGGGATTATTGAGCAGTAAATGGTTAACTATATACAGCACAGAAGTCTCTGAAACAGACTTTTAATTGGGGATCCCGAGGCCACACTGCCTGTCCCCTGCTCCCAGGGATTATTGAGCAGCAAATGGTTAACTATATACAGGCACAGAGGCCTCTGAAACAGCTTTTTAATTGGGGGCTGCCGGAGCCACACTGTCTGCTCCCTGCACCCAGGGGTTATTGAGAAGTAAATGGTTAATTATATACAGCACAGAGGTCTCTGAAACAGCTTTTTAATTGTGGGCTCCCGGACCACACTGCCTGTCCCCTGCTCCCAGGGATTATTGAGAAGTAAATGGTTAACTATATACAGGCGCAGAGATCACTGAAACAGCTTTTTAATTGGGGGCTCCCGGACCACACTGCCTGTCCCCTGCTCCGAGGGATTATTGAGCAGTAAATGGTTAACTATATACAGGCGCAGAGATCAATGAAACAGCTTTTTAATTGGGGGCTCCCGGACCACACTGCCTGTCCCCTGCTCCCAGGGATTATTGAGAAGTAAATGGTTAATTATATACAGCACAGAGGTCTCTGAAACAGCTTTTTAATTGGGGGCTCCCTAGGCCTCACTGGCTGTCCCCCGCTGCCAGGGATTATTGGGAAGTACACGGTTAACTATATATAGCACAGAGGTCACTGAAACAGCTTTTTAATTGGAGGCTCCCGAGGCCACACTGCCTGTCCCCTGCTCCCAGGGATTATTGAGCAGTAAATGGTTAACTATATACAGCATAGAGGTCTCTGAAACAGCTTTTTAATTGGGGGCAGCCGAATCCAAACTACCTGTCTCCTGCTCCCAGGGATTATTGGGAAGTACACGGTTAACTATATACAGCATAGAGGTCTCTGAAACAGCTTTTTAATTGGGGGCTCCCGAGGCCAAACTGCCTTCCCACTGCTTCCAGGGATTATTGTGCAGTAATTGGTTTACTATATACAGGCACAAACGTCTCTGAAACAGCTTTTTAATTGGGGACTCCCAAGGCCAAACAGCCTACCCCTGCTCCCAGGGATTATTGAGCAGTAATTGGTTAACTATATACAGCACAGAGGTCTCTGAAACAGCTTTTTAATTGGGGGCTCCCGAGGCCACACTGTCTGTCCCCTGCTCCCAGGGATTATTGAGCAGTAAATGGTTAACTATATACAGCACAGTGTATCTGAAACAGCTTTTTAATTGGGGGCTCCCGGACCACACTGCCTGTCCCCTGCTCCCAGGGATTATTGAGCAGTAAATGGTTAACTATGTACAGCACAGTGTATCTGAAACAGCTTTTTAATTGGGGGCACCCGAGGCCACACTGCCTGTCCCCTGCTCCCAGGGATTATTGAGAAGTAAATGGTTAACTATATACAGCACAGAGTTCTCAGGAACAGCTTTTTAATTGGGGGCTCCCGGACCACACTGCCTGTCCCCTGCTCCCAGGGATTATTGAGATTCAAATGGTTACCTATATACAGCACAGTGTATCTGAACCAGCTTTTTAATTGGGGGCTCCCGGACCACACTGCCTGTCCCCTGCTCCCAGGGATTATTGAGCAGTAAATGGTTAACTATATACAGCACAGTGTATCTGAACCAGCTTTTTAATTGGGAGCTCCCGAGGCCACACTGCCTGTCCCCTGCTCCCAGGGATTATTGAGCAGTAAATGGTTAACTCTATACAGCACAGTGTATCTGAAACAGCTTTTTAATTGGGGGCTCCCGGACCACACTGCCTGTCCCCTGCTCCCAGGGATTATTGAGCAGTAAATGGTTAACTATATACAGCACAGTGTATCTGAAACAGCTTTTTAATTGGGGGCTCCCGGACCACACTGCCTGTCCCCTGCTCCCAGGGATTATTGAGCAGTAAATGGTTAACTATATACAGCACAGTGTATCTGAAACAGCTTTTTAATTGGGGGCACCCGAGGCCACACTGCCTGTCCCCTGCTCCCAGGGATTATTGAGAAGTAAATGGTTAACTATATACAGCACAGAGTTCTCAGGAACAGCTTTTTAATTGGGGGCTCCCGGACCACACTGCCTGTCCCCTGCTCCCAGGGATTATTGAGATTCAAATGGTTACCTATATACAGCACAGTGTATCTGAAACAGCTTTTTAATTGGGGGCACCCGGACCACACTGCCTGTCCCCTGCTCCCAGGGATTATTGAGCAGTAAATGGTTAACTATATACAGCACAGTGTATCTGAACCAGCTTTTTAATTGGGAGCTCCCGAGGCCACACTGCCTGTCCCCTGCTCCCAGGGATTATTGAGCAGTAAATGGTTAACTATGTACAACACAGAGGTCTCTGAAACAGCTTTTTAATTGGGGGCACCCGAGGCCACACTGCCTGTCCCCTGCTCCCAGGGATTATTGAGCAGTAAATGGTTAACTATATACAGCACAGAGGTCTCTGAAACAGCTTTTAAATTGGGGGCTCCCAAGGCCTCACTGGCTGTCCCCCGCTGCCAGGGGTTATTGAGAAGTAAATGTTTAACTATATACAGGCACAGAGGTCTCTGAAACAGCTTTTTAATTGGGGGCTCCCGAGGCCACACTGCCTGTCCCCTGCTCCCAGGGATTATTGGGAAGTACACGGTTAACTATATATAGCATAGAGGTCTCTGAAACAGCTTTTTAATTGGGGGCACCCGAGGCCAAACTACCTGTCTCCTGCTCCCAGGGATTATTGGGAAGTACACGGTTAACTATATACAGCATAGAGGTCTCTGAAACAGCTTTTTAATTGGGGGCACCCGAGGCCACACTGCCTGTCCCCTGCTCCCAGGGATTATTGAGAAGTAAATGGTTAACTATATACAGCACAGAGTTCTCAGAAACAGCTTTTTAATTGGGGGCTCCCGGACCACACTGCCTGTCCCCTGCTCCCAGTGATTATTGAGATTCAAATGGTTAACTATATACAGCACAGTGTATCTGAAACAGCTTTTTAATTGGGGGCTCCCGGACCACACTGCCTGTCCCCTGCTCCCAGGGATTATTGAGCAGTAAATGGTTAACTATATACAGCACAGTGTATCTGAAACAGCTTTTTAATTGGGAGCTCCCGAGGCCACACTGCCTGTCCCCTGCTCCCAGGGATTATTGAGCAGTAAATGGTTAACTATGTACAGCACAGAGGTCTCTGAAACAGCTTTTTAATTGGGGGCACCCGAGGCCACACTGCCTGTCCCCTGCTCCCAGGGATTATTGAGCAGTAAATGGTTAACTATATACAGCACAGAGGTCTCTGAAACAGCTTTTAAATTGGGGGCTCCCAAGGCCTCACTGGCTGTCCCCCGCTGCCAGGGGTTATTGAGAAGTAAATGTTTAACTATATACAGGCACAGAGGTCTCTGAAACAGCTTTTTAATTGGGGGCTCCCGAGGCCACACTGCCTGTCCCCTGCTCCCAGGGATTATTGGGAAGTACACGGTTAACTATATATAGCATAGAGGTCTCTGAAACAGCTTTTTAATTGGGGGCACCCGAGGCCAAACTACCTGTCTCCTGCTCCCAGGGATTATTGGGAAGTACACGGTTAACTATATACAGCATAGAGGTCTCTGAAACAGCTTTTTAATTGGGGGCTTCCGAGGCCAAACTGCCTTCACCCTGCTTCCAGGGATTATTGAGCAGTAATTGTTAACTATATACAGGCACAAAGGTGTCTGAAACAGCGTTTTAATTGGGGGCTCCCGGACCACACTGCCTGTCCCCTGCTGCTAGGGATTATTGAGAAGCACATGGTTAACTATATACTGCACAGAGGTCTCTGAAACAGCTTTTTAATTGGGGGCTCCCGAGGCCACGCTGCCTGACCCCTGCTCCCAGGGATTATTGAGCAGTAAATGGTTAATTATATACAGCACAGAGGTCTCAGAAACAGTTTTTTAATTGGGGGCTCCCGAGGACACACTGCCTGTCCCCTGCTCCCAGGGATTATTGGGAAGTAAATGGTTAACTACGTACAGCACAGAGGTCTCCGAAACAGCTTTTTAATTGGGGCTCCCGAGGCCACAGTGCCTGTCCCCTGCTCCCAGGGATTATTGAGCAGTAAATGGTTAACTATATACAGCAAAGAGGTCTCTGAAACAGCTTTTTAATGGGGGGATCCCGAGGCCAACCTGCCTGTCCCTTGCTCGCAGGGATTATTGAGCAGTAAATGGTTAACTGTATACAGGCGCAGAGGTCACTGAAACAGCTTTTTAATTGGGGGCTCCCGAGCCCACACTGCCTGTCCCCTGCTCCCAGGGATTATTGAGCAGTAAATGGTTAACTATATACAGCACAGAAGTCTCTGAAACAGACTTTTAATTGGGGATCCCGAGGCCACACTGCCTGTCCCCTGCTCCCAGGGATTATTGAGAAGTAAATGGTTAATTATATACTGCACAGAGGTCTCTGAAACAGCTTTTTAATTGGGGGCTCCCTAGGCCTCACTGGCTGACCCCCGCTGCCAGGGATTATTGGGAAGTACACGGTTAACTATATACAGCACAGAGGTCTCTGAATTTAATTGGGGGCTCCCGAGGCCAAACTGCCTTCCCCCTGCTTCCAGGGATTATTGAGCAGTAATTGGTTAACTATATACAGGCACAAAGGTCTCTGAAACAGCTTTTTAATTGGGGACTCCCAAGGCCAAACAGCCTACCCCTGCTCCCAGGGATTATTGAGCAGTAATTGGTTAACTATATACAGCACAGAGGCCTCTGAAACAGCTTTTTAATTGGGGGCTCCCGAGGACACACTGCCTGTCCCCTGCTCCCAGGGATTATTGAGCAGTAAATGTTTAACTATATACAGCACAGAGGTCTCTGAAACAGCTGTTTAATTGGGGGCTCCCGAGGACACACTGCCTGTCCCCTGCTCCCAGGGATTATTGAGCAGTAAATGTTTAACTATATACAGCACAGAGGTCTCTGAAACAGCTTTTTAATTGCGGGCTCCCGGACCACACTGCCTGTCCCCTGCTCCCAGGGATTATTGAGCAGTAAATGGTTAACCATATACAGCACAGAGGTCTCTGAATCAGCTTTTTAATTGGGGTTCTCGAGGCCACACTGCGTGACCCCTGCACCCAGGGATTATTGAGCAGTAAATGGTTAAATAAGTACAGCACAGAGGTCTCTGAAACAGCTTTTTAATTTGCCTCTCCCGAGGCCACACTGCCTGTCCCCTGCTCCCAGGGATTATTGAGCAGTAAATGGTTAACTATATACAGCACAGAGTACCTGAAACACCTTTTTAACTGGGGGCTCCTGAGGCCACACTGCCTGTTCCCTGCTCCCAGGGATTATTGATAATTAAATGGTTAACCAGAGACAGCACAGAGGTCTCTGAATCAGCTTTTTAATTGGAGTTCTCGAGGCCACACTGTGTGACCCCTGCTCCCAGGGATTATTGAGCAGTAAATGGTTAAATACGTACAGCACAGAGGTCTCTGAAGCAGCCTTTTAATTGGGGGCTCCCGAGGCCTCACTGCCTCTACCCTGCTTCCAGGGATTATTGAGCAGTAAATGGTTAACTATATACAGCACAGAGGTCTCTGAAACAGCTTTTTAAATGGCGGCTCCCGAGGCCACACTGCCTGTCCCCTGCTCCCAGGGATTATTGAGCAGTAACTGGTTAACTATATACAGCACAGAGGTCTCTGACACAGCATTTTAATTGGGGTCTCCCGGACCACACTGCCTGACCCCTGCTCCCAGGGATTATTGAGCAGTAAATGGTTAAATACATACAGCACAGAGGTCTCTGAAACACCTTTTTAACTGGGGGCTCCTGAGGCCACACTGCCTGTTCCCTGCTCTCTGTGCATCGTTAGACTGTGTACTAGTATCTGGTTTGTGTGTGTTAATGTCTGTGTGTATTAGTGCCAGTTTGTGTCTGTGAGTGGGTAGTATTAATGTCTGTGCGTGTTTATTAGTGTCTGTATGTGTTTCTGTGAGTGTGTATTAGTGTCTCTGTGTGTCTGCGAGTGTGTATTAGTGTTTCTTTGAGCCTGTGAGTGTGTATTAGTGCCAGCGTGTGTCTGTGAGAACATAAGAACTAGGAGCAGGAGTAGGCCATCTGGCCCCTCGACCCTGCTCCACCATTCAATGAGATCATGGCTGATCTTTTGTGGACTCAGCTCCACTTTCCGGCCCGAACACCATAACCCTTAATCCCTTTATTCTTCAAAAAACTATCTATCTTTATCTTAAAAACATTTAGTGAAGGAGCCTCTACTGCTTCACTGGGCAAGGAATTCCATAGATTCACAACCCTTTGGGTGAAGAAGTTCCTCCTAAACTCAATCCTAAATCTACTTCCCCTTATTTTAAGGCTGTGCACCCTAGTTCTGCTTTCACCCGCCAGTGGAAACAACCTGCCCGCATCTATCCTATCTATTCCCTTCATAATTTTATATGTTTCTATAAGATCCCCCCTCATCCTTCTAAATTCCAATGAGTACAGTCCCAGTCTACTCAACCTCTCCTCGTAATCCAACCCCTTCAGCTCTGGGATTAACCTAGTGAATCTCCTCTGCACACCCTCCAGTGCCAGTACGTCCTTTCTCAAGTAAGGAGACCAAAACTGAACACAATACTCCAGGTGTGGCCTCACTAACACCTTATACAATTGCAGCATAACCTCCCTAGTCTTGAACTCCATCCCTCTAGCAATGAAGGACAAAATTCCATTTGCCTTCTTAATCACCTGTTGCACCTGTAAACCAACTATTTGCAACTCATGCACTAGCACACCCAGGTCTCTCTGCACAGCAGCATGTTTTAATATTTTATCATTTAAATAATAATCCCTTTTGCTGTTATTCCTACCAAAATGGATAACCTCACATTTGTCAACATTGTATTCCATCTGCCAGACCCTAGCCCATTCACTTAGCCTATCCAAATCCCTCTGCAGGCTTCCAGTATCCTCTGCACTTTTTGCTTTACCACTCATCTTAGTGTCGTCTGCAAACTTGGACACATTGCCCTTTGTCCCCAACTCCAAATCATCTATGTAAATTGTGAACAATTGTGGGCCCAACACTGATCCCTGAGGGACACCACTAGCTACTGATTGCCAACCAGAGAAACACCCATTAATCCCCACTCTTTGCTTTCCATCAAGTAACCAATCTTCTATCCATGCTACTACTTTCCCCTTAATGCCATCCATCTTTATCTTATGCAGTAACCTTTTGTGTGGCACCTTGTCAATGGTATTCTGGAAATCCAGATATACCACATCCATTGGCTCCCCGTTATCTACCGCACTGGTCATGTCCTCAAAAATTCCACTAAATTAGTTAGGCACGACCTGCCCTTTATGAACCCATGCTGCATCTGCCCAATGGGACAATTTCCATCCAGATGCCTCGCTATTTCTTCCTTGATGATAGATTCCAGCATCTTCCCTCCCACCGAAGTTCAGCTCACTGGCCTATAATTACCCGCTTTCTGCCTACCTCCTTTTTTAAAAAGTGGTGTCACGTTTGCTAATTTCCAATCCGTGTATTAGTGTCTATGTGTGTGAGTGTGTGTATTAGTGACTGTATGTGTGTCTGTAAGTGTGTATTAGTGTATCTATGTGTCGGTGAGTGAGTGTATTAGTGTGTCTGTGTGTGTGTGTTTTAGTGTCTGTGTGTGTGTATCTGTGTCTCTGTGTGTGTCTTTGGGTTTGTGCATTAGTGTATGTGTGTGGCTGTGTGTGTTTGTGAGTTTGTGTGTTAGTGTCTGTGTCTTTGAGTGTGTGTATTACTATATGTGCGTGTGTGTGCGTGTGTGTATTAGTGTCTCTGTGTGTTGTGCGAGTGTGTGTTTTAGTGCATCTGCGTGCCAGTGAATGAGTGTATTAGTGTCTGTGTGTGAGTGGTGTATGCGTGACTCTGTGTGTCTGTGTGTGTATTAGTGTCTCTGTGTGTGTATTTGAGTTTGTGCATTAGTATATGTGTGTGTCTGTGTGTGTCTGTGTGTATGTATTAGTGGCTGTGCTTGTCTGAGTGTGTGTATTAGTTTACCTGCATGTCAGTGTGTGCGTGAATTAGTGTCTGTGTGTGAGTGGTTGTATTATTTTCTCTGTGTGTGTATATTAGTGTCTCTGTGTGCATCTTTGAGTTTGTGCATTAGTGCATGTGTGTGTCTGTGTGTATGTATTAGTGTATGTGAGTGTGTGCATTAGTGCCTGAGTTGTGTGAGTGAGTTGATTAGTGTCTCTGTGTATCTGAGACTGGGTATATTAGTGTCTCTGTGTGTCAGTGAGTGTCTGTCTTAGTGTCTGGGAGAGTGTGTGAATATTCGTGTCTCTGCGTGACTGTGAGTGTGTGTGTCAGTGTCTCTGTGTGTTTGCGAGTGTGTGTATTAGTGTCTCTGTGTGACTGTGAGTGTGTGTCTTTGTGTGTATGTGAGTGTGTGTAATTGTGTGTCTGTGAGTGTGTGTATCAGTGTCTTTGTGTGTATGGGAGTGTGTGTATTAGTGTCTCTGTGTGTCTGCGAATGTGTGTATTAGTGTCTCTGTGTGTCTGAAAATGTGTGTTAGTGTTTCTGTGTGACTGTGAGTGTGTGTATTAGTGTCTATGTGTGTATGTGAGTGTGTGTATTAGTGTCTCTGAGTGTCTGTGAGTGTGTGTATTAGTGTCTCTGTGTGTCTGTGAGTGTGTGTATAGTATCTATGTGTGTATGTGAGTGTGTGTATTAGTGTCTCTGTGTGTCTGTGAGTGTGTATTAGTGTCTCGGTGTATCTGTGAGTGTGTGTATTAGTGTCTCTGTGTGTCTGTGAGTGTGTGTATAGTGTCTCTGTGTGTCTGCGAGTGTGTGTATTAGTGTCTCTGTGTGTCTGTGAGTGTGTGTATTAGTGTCTCTGTGTATCTGTGAGTGTGTGTTAGTGTCTCTGTGAGTGTGTGTATTAGTGCCTCTGTGTGTCTGTGAGTGTGTGTATTAGTGTCTCTGTGTGTCTGTAAGTGTGTGTATTAGTGTCTCTGTGTGACTGTGAGTGTGTGTATTAGTGTCTCTGTGTGTCGGCGAGTGTGTGTATTAGTGTCTCTGTGTGTCGGCGAGTGTGAGTATTAGTGTCTCTGTGTGTCTGCGAGTGTGTGTGTTAGTGTCTCTGTGTGTATGTGAGTGTGTGTATTAGTGTCTCTGTGTGTCTGCGAGTGTGTGTATTAATGTCTCGGTGTATCTGTGAGTGTGTGTATTAGTGTCTCTGATTGTCTGCGAGTGTGTGTGTTAGTGTCTGTGTGTGTCTGTGAGTGTGTGTTAGTGTCTCTGTGTCTGCGAGTGTGTGTATTAGTGTCTCTGTGTGTCTGTGAGTGTGTGTTAGTGCATCAGTGTGTCTGCGAGAGTGTGTGTTAGTGTCTCTGTGTGTCTGTGAGTGTGTGTATTAGTGTCTCTGTGTGTCTGTGAGTGTGTGTATTAGTGTCTCTGTGTCTGAGAGTGTGTTAGTGTCTCTGTGTGTATGTAAGTGTGTGTATTTGTGTGTCTGTGAGTGTGTGTTAGTGCCTCTATGTGTCTGTGAGTGTGTGTTAGTGCATCAGTGTGTCTGTGAGTGTGTGTATTAGTGTCTCTGTGTGTCTGTGAGTGTGTGTATTAGTGTCTCTGTGTGTCTGAGAGTGTGTCTATTAGTGTCTCTGTGTGTCTGTGAGTGTGTGTATTAGTGTCTCTGTGTGTATGTGAGTGTGTGTATTAGTGTCTCGGTGTATCTGTGAGTGTGTGTATTAGTGCCTCAGTGTGTCTGTGAGTGTGTGTATTAGTGTCTCTGTGTGTCTGCGAGTGTGTGTGTTAGTGTCTGTGTGTGTCTGTGAGTGTGTGTTAGTGTCTCTGTGTGTCTGCGAGTGTGTGTATTAGTGTCTCTGTGTGTCTGTGAGTGTGTGTATTAGTGTCTCTGTGTGTCAGTGAGTGTGTGTATTTATGTCTCGGTGTATCTATGAGTGTGTGTATTAGTGCCTCTGTGTGTATGTGAGTGTGTGTATTAGTGTCTCTGTGTGGCTGTGAGTGTGTGTTAGTGTCTCTGTGTGTCTGTGAGTGTGTGTATTAGTGTCTCTGTGTCTGAGAGTGTGTTAGTGTCTCTGTGTGTATGTAAGTGTGTGTATTTGTGTGTCTGTGAGTGTGTGTTAGTGCATCAGTGTGTCTGTGAGTGTGTGTATTAGTGCCTCTGTGTGCCTGTGAGTGTGTGTGTTAGTGTCTCTGTGTGTCTGCGAGTGAGTGTATTAGTGTCTCGGTGTGTCTGTGAGTGTGTGTATTAGTGTCTTGGTGTATCTGTGAGTGTGTGTATTAGTGCCTCTGTGTGTCTGTGAGTGTGTGTATTAGTGTCTCTGTGTGTCTGTGAGTGTGTGTATTAGTGTCTCTGTGTGTCTGTGAGTGTGTGTGTTAGTGTCTCTGTGTGTCTGTGAGTGTGTGTATAGTGTCTCTGTGTGTCTGTGAGTGTGTGTATTAGTGTCTCTGTGTGTCTGAGAGTGTGTGTATTAGTGTCTCTGTGTGTCTGTGAGTGTGTGTTTAGTGTCTCGGTGTATCTGTGAGTGTGTGTATTAGTGTCTCTGTGTGTCTGAGAGTGTGTGTCTTAGTGTCTCTGTGTGTCTGTGAGTGTGTGTTTAGTGTCTCGGTGTATCTGTGAGTGTGTGTATTAGTGCCTCAGTGTGTCTGTGAGTGTGTGTAATAGTGTCTCTGTGTGTCTGTGAGTGTGTGTATTAGTGTATCGGTGTATCTGTGAGTGTGTGTATTAGTGTCTCTGTGTGTATGTGAGTGTGTGTATTAGTGCCGCTGTGTGTCTGTGAGTGTGTGTATTAGTGTCTCTGTGTGTCTGTGAGTGTGTGTATTAGTGTCTCTGTGTATCTGTGAGTGTGTGTTAGGGTCTCTGTGTGTCTGTGAGTGTGTGTATTAGTACCTCTGTGTGTCTGTGAGTGTGTGTATTAGTGTCTCTGTGTGTCTGTGAGTGTGTGTATTAGTGTCTCTGTGTGTCTGTGAGTGTGTGTATTAGTGTCTCTGTGTGTCTGCGAGTGTGTGTATTAGTGTCTCTGTGTGTCTGTGAGTGTGTGTATTAGTGTCTCTGTGTGTCTGTGAGTGTGTGTGTTAGTGTCTCTATGTGTCTGTGAGTGTGTGTATTAGTGTCTCTGTGTGTATGTGAGTGTGTGTCTTAGTGCCTCTGTGTGTCTGTGAGTGTGTGTATTAGTGTCTCTGTGTGTCTGTGAGTGTGTGTATTAGTGTCTCTGTGTGAGTGTGTGTATTAGTGTCTCTTTGTGTCTGTAAGTGTGTGTATTAGTGTCTCTGTGTGTCTGTGAGTGTGTGTATTAGTGTCTCTGTGTGTCTGTGAGTGTGTGTATTAGTGTCTCTGTGTGTCTGTGAGTGTGTGTATTAGTGTCTCTGTGTGTCTGTGAGTGTGTGTATTAGTGTCTCTGTGTGTCTGTGAGTGTGAGTATTAGTGTCTCTGTGTGCATGTGAGTGTGTGTATTAGTGTCTCTGTGTGTATGTAAGTGTGTGTATTTGTGTGTCTGTGAGTGTGTGTTAGTGCCTCTGCGTGTCTGTGAGTGTGTGTTAGTGCATCAGTGTGTCTGTTAGTGTGTGTATTAGTGTCTCTGTGTGTCTGTGAGTGTGTGTTAGTGTCTCTGTGTGTCTGTGAGTGTGTGTATTAGGGTCTCTGTGTGTATGTGAGTGTGTGTATTAGTGTCTCTGTGTGCCTGTGTGTGTGTGTATTAGTGTCTCTGTGTGTCTGCGAGTGAGTGTATTGGTGTCTCGGTGTGTCTGTGAGTGTGTGTATTAGTGTCTTGGTGTATCTGTGAGTGTGTGTATTAGTGCCTCTGTGTGTCTGTGAGTGTGTGTATTAGTGTCTCTGTGTGTCTGTGAGTGTGTGTATTAGTGTCTCTGTGTGTCTGTGAGTGTGTGTGTTAGTGTCTCTGTGTGTCTGTGAGTGTGTGTGTTAGTGTCTCTGTGTGTCTGTGAGTGTGTGTATAGTGTCTCTGTGTGTCTGTGAGTGTGTGTATTAGTGTCTCTGTGTGTCTGAGAGTGTGTGTATTAGTGTCTCTGTGTGTCTTTGAGTGTGTATATTAGTGTCTCTGTGTGTCTGTGAGTGTGTGTATTAGTGTCTCTGTGTGTCTGTGAGTGTGTATGTTAGTGTCTCTGT
Source organism: Scyliorhinus torazame (assembly GCF_047496885.1). Taxonomy (NCBI): domain Eukaryota; kingdom Metazoa; phylum Chordata; class Chondrichthyes; order Carcharhiniformes; family Scyliorhinidae; genus Scyliorhinus; species Scyliorhinus torazame. Next base: position 834,231 of record NW_027307796.1, read on the forward strand.
GTGTCTGTGAGTGTGTGTATTAGTGTCTCTGTGTGTATGTGAGTGTGTGTATTAGTGTCTCTGTGTGTCTGTGAGTGTGTGTATTAGTGTCTCTGTGTGTCTGTGAGTGTGTGTATTAGTGTCTCTGTGTGAGTGTGTGTATTAGTGTCTCTTTGTGTCTGTGAGTGTGTGTATTAGTGTCTCTGTGTGTCTGTGAGTGTGTGTATTAGTGTCTCTGTGTGTCTGTGAGTGTGTGTATTAGTGTCTCTGTGTGTCTGTGAGTGTGTGTATTAGTGTCTCTGTGTGTCTGTGAGTGTGTGTATTAGTGTCTCTGTGTGTCTGTGAGTGTGAGGATTAGTGTCTCTGTGTGTATGTGAGTGTGTGTATTAGTGTCTCTGTGTGTATGTAAGTGTGTGTATTTGTGTGTCTGCGAGTGTGTGTATTAGTGTCTCTGTGTGTATGTGAGTGTGTGTATTAGTGTCTCTGTGTGTCTGTGAGTGTGTATTAGTGTCTCTGTGTGTCTGCGAGTGAGTGTATTAGTGTCTCGGTGTATCTGTGAGTGTGTGTATTAGTGTCTCTGTGTGTATGTGAGTGTGTGTATTAGTGTCTCTGTGTGTCTGTGAGTGTGTGTATTAGTGTCTCTGTGTGTCTGTGAGTGTGTTAGTGTCTCTGTGTGTCTGTGAGTGTGTTAGTGTCTCTGTGTGTCTGTGAGTGTGTGTGTTAGTGTCTCTATGTGTCTGTGAGTGTGTGTATTAGTGTCTCTGTGTGTCTGTGAGTGTGTGTATTAGTGTCTCTGTGTGTCTGTGAGTGTGTGTATTAGTGTCTCTGTGTGTCTGTGAGTGTGTGTATTAGTGTCTCTGTGTGTTTGTGAGTGTGTGTATTAGTGTCTCTGTGTGTTTGTGAGTGTGTGTATTTGTGTTATGGGCCAGGGTTTAGAGAACCACAAAGTGTATCTTGGAGTTCCCCTGACCCACAAATGTTAATAGATTGTGTTATGGGGAGCACATGGCCCACACTACAGTGGGGTACAGCAGAAATGGAAACGAATTTTTCGAAGCAAAACAATGTTTATTCTATAAGCTCAAGTTAACCTTTTTAAAACATACAGTGAACAACTTAGGAACCATTAATTCAAATTCAACCCCCAAAGAATCCAACACTAAGTAATCCGAAAGCTGTCCTTTTGACACCCAGAAGACTTCAGACACATTTTACCAGAGGGACGTTAGGTTTACATTCACTACTGAGAACATTTATAATTCTGAATTCACCAAATGATCAAGAGATAGTTTCTCATGGCAGAGAGATCAACAGTACACCTGCTCTGTCTGGCTTCAGCTCCAACACTGAAAACAAATCTAAAACACACCCTGGAGCAAACAGCCAAAATGAAAGAAAAAGCGGACAGACAGCCCATCTCCACACACTCTCTGACATCACTGCAGTAATAAACACCCATTTCTGTAAGGTACTTCACTATAGATATTTATATACACACCCATTTATAAACACCCATTTCTTACAGGTACTCGCACATGACAGTGTCTGTGTGTGTGTGTGAGAGTGTGTGCATTAGAGTCTCCATGTGCCTGTGGGTGTGTGGATGTATGTCTCTGTGTGTCTGTGAGAATGTGAATAAGTGTGTGTGTGTGTATTAGTGTCTCTGTGTCTGAGAGTGTGTTAGTGTCTCTGTGTGTATGTGAGTGTGTGTCACTGTGTGTCTGTGAGTGTGTGTATTAGTGTCTCTGTGTGTCTGTGAGTGTGTGTATTAGTGTCTCTGTGTGTCTGCGAGTGTGTGTATTCGTGTCTCTTTGTGTCTGTGAGTGTGTGTATTAGTGTCTCTGTGTGTCTGTGAGTGTGTATTAGTGTCTCTGTGTGTCTGTGAGTGTGTGTATTTGTGTGTCTGCGAGTGTGTGTATTAGTGTCTCTGTGTGTCTGTGAGTGTGTGTATTAGTGTCTCTGTGTGTCTGTGAGTGTGTGTATTAGTGTCTCTGTGTGTCTGCGAGTGTGTGTATCAGTGTCTCTGTGTGTCTGTGTGTGTATTAGTGTCTCTGTGTGTATGTAAGTGTGTGTATTTGTGTGTCTTGGAGTGTGTGTATGAGTGTCTCTGTGTGTCTGTGAGTGTGTGTATTAGTGTCTCTGTGTGTCTGCGAGTGTGTGTATTAGTGTCTCTTTGTGTCTGTGAGTGTGTGTATTAGTGTCTCTGTGTGTCTGTGAGTGTGTGTATTAGTGTCTCTGTGTGTCTGTGAGTGTGTGTGTTAGTGTCTCTGTGTGTATGTAAGTGTGTGTATTTGTGTGTCTGCGAGTGTGTGTATTAGTGTCTCTGTGTGTCTGTGAGTGTGTGTATTAGTGTCTCTGTGTGTCTGCGAGTGTGTGTATTAGTGTCTCTGTGTGTCTGTGAGTGTGTGTATTAGTGTCTCTGTGTGTCTGTGAGTGTGTGTATTAGTGTATCTGTGTGTCTCTGAGTGTGTGTATTAGTGTCTCTGTGTGTCTGCGAGTGTATGTATTAGTGTCTCTGTGTGTCTGTGAGAATGTGAATAAGTGTGTGTGTGTGTGTATTAGTGTCTCTATGTGTGTCTGTGAGTGTGTGTATTAGTGTCTCTGTGTCTGAGAGTGTGTTAGTGTCTCTGTGTGTATGTAAGTGTGTGTATTTGTGTGTCTGTGAGTGTGTGTATTCGTGCCTCTGTGTGTTTGTGAGTGTGTGTATTAGTGTTTCTGTGTGTCTGTGAGTGTGTGTGCTACTGTCTGTGTGAGTCTGTGAGTGTATGTATTAATGTGTCTGTGAGTGTGTGTATTGGTGCCTCTGTTTGTCTGTGAGTGTGTGTGCTACTGTCTGTGTGAGTCTGTGAGTGTATATATTAGTGTATCTGTGTGAGTCTGTGAGTGTATTAGTGTTTCTGTGTGTGTGTGTGTGCTAGTGTCTGTGTGAGTCTGTGATTGTGTTTATTACTGTCCCTATGTGTGTATCATTGTATCTGTGTGTGTCTGTGTGTGTGTTTTAGTGTCTCTGTGTATGTAAGTGTGTATATTAGTGTCTCTATGTGTCAGTCAGATAGTGTATTAGTGTCTCTGTATGTCTGTGAGTGTGTGCATTAGTGTGTGTGTGTGATTGTGTGTATTAGTGTCCCTGTGTGTTTCAATTTATCTATCAATGTATCTGTGTATGTCTGTGTGTGTGAGTTTTGTGTCTCTGGGTCTGTAAGTGTGTACATTAGTGTCTCTGTGTGTCAGTGAGTATGTGAATTAGTGTCTCTGGGTGTCTGTGAGTGTGTGTATTAGTGTCTGTGTGTGACTGTGAGTGTATGTATTAGTGCGCCTGTGTGTGTGTATTCGTGTCTGTGTGTGTCTGTGAGTGTGTGTATTAGTGTATCTGTGAGTGTGTATTAGTGCCTGTGGGTGAGTATGTGTATTATTGTGTCTGTGTCTCTGAGTGTGTATATTACTGTCTCTCTGTGTCAGTGAGTGTGTGTATTAGTGTCTGTGTGTGCGTGTGGATTAGTGTCTATGTGTGCCTGTGAGTGTGTGCATTAGTGCTTGTGTGTGAGAGTGTGTGTATTAGTGTCTGTGTATGTCTGTGTGTGTGCATTCGTGTATCTGTGTGTGGCTGTGTGTGTTTGTGAGTGTGTGTATTCGTGCCTCTGTCTGTGTCTTTGTGTGTCTGTATTAGTGTCTATGTGTGTGAGTGTGTGTATCAATGTCTGTGCTTGTGTCTGTGAGTGTGTGTATTATTGTCTCTGTGTGAGTGTGTGTGTATTTGTGTCTCTGTGTCTGTGAGTGTGAATTAGTGTCCCTGTGTGTGTCTGTTTTGTGTGAGTGTGTGTATTAGTGTTTCTGTGTGTGAGTGTGCGTATTGCTGTCTGTGTGTTTGTCTGTGAGTGTGTGCATTAGTGTATCTGTGTGTGTGTATTAGTGTCTGTGTGTGAGTGTGTGTGTGTATTAGAGTCTCTGTTTAGTCTGTGAGTGGATGTGTATTAGTGCATCTGTGTGTGAGATTGTGCCCATTGGTGTCTTTGTGTGTGTGAGTGAGTGTGTGTATTAGGGTCTATCTGTGTGTCTGTGTGTGTGTGTATTAGTGTCTGTGTGTGAGTGTGTGTGTATTACTGTCTCTGTATGTGTGTGTGTGAGTGTATTACTGTCTCTGTATGTGTGTGTGTGAGTGTGTTAGTGTCTGTGTGAGTGTGAGTGTATCATTGTCTCTGCATGTGTGAGTGTATTACTGTCTCTGTATGAGTGTGTGAGTGTGTAGTGTATGTGTGTGTGTGAGTGTATTACTGTCTGTATATGTGTGTGTGAGTGTGTTAGTCTCTGTGTGAGTGCATTACAGTCTCTGTCTGTGCGTGTGTGTGCATTACTGTGTGTGTGTGTGTTAGTATCTGTGTGAGTGTATTGCTGTCTCTGTATGTGAGTGTGTGAGTGTGTTAGTCTGTGTGTGAGTGTATTACTGTCTCAGTATGTGTGAGTGTGAGTGTATTACTGTCTCTGTATGTGTGAGTGTATTACTGTCTCTGTATGTGTGAGTGTGAGTGTATTACTGTCTCTGTATGTGTGTGTGAGTGTATTACTGTCTCTGTATGTGTGTATGTGTGTGTTAGTGGCTGTGTGAGTGTGAGTGTATTACTGTCTCTGTCTGTGTGTGTATGTGAGTGTGTTACTGTATGCATGTGTGTGGTTCAGTGTCTGTGTGAGTGTGAATGCATAACTGTCTCTGTCCGTGTGTGTGTGAGTGTGTTACTGTATGTGTGTCGGTGTGTCTGTTACTGTCTGTGTGAGTGTGAGGGTATTACTGTCTCTGTATGTGTGTGTAAGTGTGTGTTAGTGTCTGTGTAAGTGTGAGTGTATTACTGTCTCTGTATGTGCGTGTGAGTGTGTTAGTGTCTGTGTGAGTGTATTACTGTCTGTGAGTGTGTTAGTGTCTGTGTGTGTGTTAGTGTCTGTGTTTGTGAGTGTGTTAGTGTCTGTGTGTGAGTGAGTGTATTACTGTCTGTGTGTGAGTGTGTTATTGTGTGTGTTAGTGTCTGTGTGAGTGTGTATTACTGTCTGTGTGTGAGTGTAAGTGTGTGTGTGTGTTAGTGCCTGTGTTTGGGTGAGTGTGTTAGTTTCTGTGTGTGAGTGTGTGTGTGAGTGTATTACTGTCTGTGTGTGTGAGTGTATTACTGTCTGTGTGAGTGTGTTAGTTTGTGTGTTAGTGCCTGTGTTTGTGTGAGTGTGTTAGTGTCTGTGTGTGAGTGAGTGTGTGTGTGTGAATGTATTACTGTCTGTGTATGAGTGTGTTACTGTCTCTGTATGTGTGTATTAGTATATATTTATTTCACTCCCTCAACACCACGCCGACCATACTTGTGATGTCTTTCCCAGGCTGATGTATAATTTCATTGTGTATTTCCCTTCCTCACAGCGAACCTCATCACAATTGTGATCCTGAAGAGAAGAAACTGCGGGCTGTCCAAATGTGTGACTTGTTACCTGTTGGCCATGGCAGTGGGGGATCTCCTGGTCGTGATTCTCGACCTGATATTCAGACACATTCCCATTGTTTTTATTGAACAGTTTAATTTCCTGCAGTCCATCCCCGTGTGTAATATCCACGCCGCCCTGCTTTATGCAGCCACTGACTGTTCTGTCTGGTTCACCGTCACTTTCACCTTTGATCGATTTGTGGCCATTTGTTGCCCGAGGCTGAAAAGTGAATATTGCAGCGAGAAAGCGGCGGCTGTGGTTCTGGGAACAGTGGCTGTGCTGAGCTGTCTGAAGGACATTTCCTGGGGGGTGATGCTGTCCGGTGGGTATCGGCTGGGGAACGCCCCCTGGTTTTGTGTTGTCACAATGGAGGTTATGTTCTCTCCGGTCTGGGGACCAATCGAGTTCCTCCACCACATTCTAACCCCATGTGTTCCATTCGCCCTGATTCTGCTGCTCAATGTTCTCACCGTCAGACACATTGTCCTGAGCAGCAGGGCCCGCAGGAGACTCCGGGCTCACAGCAGTGGGCACAGTGCCAGAGACCCAGAGATGGAGAGTCGCAGCAAATCCATCATCTTACTCTTCGTTATCTCCGCCAACTTCATCCTGTTATGGTCAACGGTAATGGTTTATTCTATATGGAACCGGATGTATTATCTGGGGTATGGGTCTGTATCGTTAGATAATTATGTTATGGAATTGGGCTTCATGCTGCAGCTCCTGAGTTGCTGCACAAACACTGCGATTTACGCCGTGACACAGACTCAGTTCAGGCAGCAGTTGAAAAATGTGCTGAAAGTTCCCTTTCGTTCAATTCTTCAATTCATTAAACCCTGAGAGGAAACCCCACCCACTCGGCATCTCTCTCCTCGCACTGCCGGTGAAACTGACCCTCCCCAGCCAGCCTCACCCTGACTTACCATTCTGCATGACCAGGACTATCGGTGGGTGGGTGTGACTCCCCCCATTGCCGATCAGCTGGGTGTGTGCTTCCCCCCATTGCCGATCAGCTGGGTGTGTGCTTCCCCGCATTGCCGATCAGCTGGGTGTGTGCTGCCCCGCATTGCCGATCAGCTGGGTCTGTCCTTCCCCGCATTGCCGATCAGCTGGGTGTGTGCTTCCCCGCATTGCCGATCAGCCGGGAGTGTGCTTCCCCCCATTGCCGATCAGCTGGGAGTGTGCTTCCCCCCATTGCCGATCAGCTGGGAGTGTGCTTCCCCGCATTGCCGATCAGCTGGGTGTGTGCTGCCCCGCATTGCCGATCAGCTGGGCGTGTGCTTCCCCCCATTGCCGATCAGCTGGGTGTGTGCTTCCCCCCATTGCCGATCAGCTGGGTGTGTGCTGCCCCGCATTGCCGATCAGCTGGGTCTGTCCTTCCCCCCATTGCCGATCAGCTGGGTGTGTGCTGCCCCGCATTGCCGATCAGCTGGGTCTGTCCTTCCCCCCATTGCCGATCAGCTGGGTCTGTCCTTCCCCCCATTGCCGATCAGCTGGGTCTGTCCTTCCCCCCATTGCCGATCAGCTGGGTGTGTGCTTCCCCCCATTGCCGATCAGCTGGGTGTGTGCTTCCCCCCATTGCCGATCAGCTGGGTCTGTCCTTCCCCCCATTGCCGATCAGCTGGGAGTGTGCTTCCCCGCATTGCCGATCAGCTGGGTGTGTGCTTCCCCCCATTGCCGATCAACTGGGTGTATGCTTCCCCCATTGCCGATCAGCTGGGTCTGTCCTTCCCCCCATTGCCGATCAGCTGGGTGTGTGCTTCCCCCCATTGCCGATCAGCTGGGTCTGTCCTTCCCCGCATTGCCGATCAGCTGGGTCTGTCCTTCCCCCCATTGCCGATCAGCTGGGTGTGTGCTTCCCCCATTGCCGATCAGCTGGGTGTGTGCTTCCCCCCATTGCCGATCAGCTGGGTGTGTGCTTCCCCCATTGCCGATCAGCTGGGTCTGTCCTTCCCCGCATTGCCGATCAGCTGGGTGTGTCCTTCCCCCCATTGCCGATCAGCTTGGATGTGTGCTTCCCCCCATTGCCGATCAGCTGGGTGTGTCCTTCCCCCCATTGCCGATCAGCTGGGTGTGTGCTTCCCCCCATTGCCAATCAGCTGGGAGTGTGCTTCCCCGCATTGCCGATCAGCTGGGTCTGTCCTTCCCCCCATTGCCGATCAGCTGGGTGTGTGCTTCCCCCCATTGCCGATCAGCTGGGTGTGTGCTTTCCCCCATTGCCGATCAGCTGGGTGTGTGCTTCCCCGCATTGCCGATCAGCTGGGTGTGTGCTTCCCCCCATTGCCGATCAGCTGGGTGTGTGCTTCCCCGCATTGCCGATCAGCTGGGAGTGTGCTTCCCCCCATTGCCGATCAGCTGGGTGTGTGCTTCCCCGCATTGCCGATCAGCTGGGTGTGTGCTTCCCCCCCATGCCGATCAGCTGGGTGTGTGCTTCCCCCCATTGCCGATCAGCTGGGTGTGTGCTTCCCCCCATTGCCGATCAGCTGGGAGTGTCCTGCCCCGCATTGCCGATCAGCTGGGTGTGTGCTTCCCCGCATTGCCGATCAGCTGGGCCTGTCCTTCCCCCCATTGCCGATCAGCTGGGTGTGTGCTTCCCCGCATGCCGATCAGCTGGGTGTGTGCTTCCCCGCATTGCCGATCAGCTGGGTGTGTGCTTCCCCCCATTGCCGATCAGCTGGGTGTGTCCTTCCCCGCGTTGCCGATCAGCTGGGTGTGTGCTTCCCCGCATTGCCGATCAGCTGGGTGTGTGCTTCCCCCCTTTGCCGATCAGCTGGGTGTGTCCTTCCCCGCATTGCCGATCAGCTGGGTGTGTCCTTCCCCCCATTGCCGATCAGCTGGGTGTGTGCTTCCCCCCATTGCCGATCAGTTGGGTCTGTCCTTCCCCCCATTGCCGATCAGCTGGGTGTGTGCTTCCCCCCATTGCCGATCAGCTGGGTGTGTGCTTCCCCCCATTGCCGATCAGCTGGGTGTGTGCTTTCCCCCATTGCCGATCAGCTGTGTGTGTGCTTCCCCCCATTGCCGATCAGCTGGGTGTGTCCTTCCCCGCATTGCCGATCAGCTGCGTGTGTGCTTCCCCCCATTGCCGATCAGCTGGGTGTGTGCTTTCCCCCATTGCCGATCAGCTGGGTGTGTGCTTCCCCGCATTGCCGATCAGCTGCGTGTGTGCTTCCCCCCATTGCCGATCAGCTGGGTGTGTGCTTTCCCCCATTGCCGATCAGCTGGGTCTGTCCTTCCCCGCATTGCTGATCAGCTGGGTGTGTGCTTCCCCCCATTGCCGATCAGCTGGGTATGTGCTTCCCCCCATTGCCGATCAGCTGGGTGTGTGCTTCCCCGCATTGCCGATCAGCTGGGTCTGTCCTTCCCCGCATTGCCGATCAGCTGGGTGTGTGTTTCCCCCCATTGCCGATCAGCTGGGTATGTGCTTCCCCCCATTGCCGATCAGCTGGGAGTGTCCTTCCCCGCATTGCCGATCAGCTGGGTGTGTGCTTCCCCCCATTGCCGATCAGCTGGGTGTGTGCTTCCCCACTTTGCCGATCAGCTGGGTGTCTGCTTCCCCGCATTGCCGATCAGCTGGGTCTGTCCTTCCCTGCATTGCCGATCAGCTGGTTTTGTGCTTCCCCCCATTGCCGATCAGCTGGTTGTGTGCTTCCCCCCATTGCCGATCAGCTGTGTCTGTTCTTCCCCCCATTGCCGATCAGCTGGGTGTGTGCTTCCCCCCATTGCCGATCAGCTGGATGTGTGCCCCCACCATGGCCGATCAGCTGGGTGTGTGTTTCCCCCCATTGCCGATCAGCTGGGTGTGTGCTTCCCCCCATTGCCGATCAGCTGGATGTGTGCCCCCACCATGGCCGATCAGCTGGGTGGTGTGCTTCCCCGCATTGCCGATCAGCAGGGTGTGTGCCTCACACCTAAACACAGTCTGTGCAGCAGAATGTGACACAGACAGAGACAGAGACACAGACAGAGACACAGACAGAGACACAGACACAGAGACACAGAGACACAGACACAGACACAGACACAGACACAGACACAAACAGAAACACAGACACAGACACAGACAGAGACTCAGACAGAGACACAGAGACACAGACACAGAGACACAGACACACAGACAGAGACACAGACAGAGCCTCTGACACAGAGACACAGAGACAGAGACAGAGACACAGACACAGACACAGAGACAGACACAGAGACACAGACACAGACACAGAGACACAGAGACACAGGCAGAGACACAGATACAGAGAGACACAGAGACACAGATACAGAGACACAGAGACACAGACAGAGACACAGACACAGGCACAGGTACAGTCACAGACACAGACTCAGAAACACAGACAGACACAGACCGAGAGAGAGAAAAAGACACAGTCAGAGACACAGACAGAAACGCAGTCAGGTTCAGAGACACAGACAGAGACCCGGGCTGAGACACAGACAGTTACAGGGACACAGGCAGACACAGAGACACAGACACCAACACAAACAGAGACAGGGACACAGACAGATATACAGACAGAGACAGAGACACAGGCAGACACAGCGACGCACACAAAGACAGCGACACAGACAGAGATAAAGACAGAGAAACAGGCACAGACAGAGAAAGAGACACAGACAGAAACACAGACAGACACAGACCGAGAGAGAGAAAAAGACACAGGCAGAGCCACAGACATAAACGCAGTCAGATTCAGAGACACAGACATATACAGGGACACAGGCAGACACAGAGACACAGACACCGACACAGGCACCGACACAGGCACAGACAGAGGCACAGACAGAGACACAGACAGCGGCAGAGACTGCGACAGAGGCAGACACAGACAGAGGCATAGACACAGACAGAGACACAGACAGAGACAGGGACACAGGCACAGACAGAGACACAGGCACAGATATAGACAGAGACACAGACACAGACATAGACAGAGAAACAGACAGAAACAGCGACAGAGACAGAGACACAGACACAGGCAGAGACACAGACACAGGCATAGACACAGACACAGACAGAGACACAGACAGAGACACAGACAGAGTCACAGACACAGACAGTGAAAGAGACACAGACAGGAACACAGACAGACACAGACCGAGAGAGAGAAAAAGACACAGGCAGAGACACAGACAGAAACGCAGTCATATTCAGAGACACAGACAGAGACCCGGGCTGAGACACAGACAGGGACACAGGCAGACACAGAAACACAGACACCAACAAAGACAGAGACAGGGACACAGACAGATATACAGACAGAGACACAGACAGAAACACAGACAGACACAGACCGAGAGAGATAAAAAGACACAGGCAGAGACACAGACAGAAACGCAGTCAGATTCAGGGACACAGGCAGACACAGAGACACCGAGACCGACACAGACACCGAGACAGAGACAGAGACAGAGACACCGACACCGACACAGACACAGACACCGAGACAGAGACACAGACAGAGACACAGGCAGAGACACAGGCAGAGACAGAGTCAGCGACACAGACAGAGACAGAGACACAGACACAGACACAGGCAGAGACACAGGCAGAGACACAGGCAGAGACAGAGTCAGCGACACAGACGGAGACACAGACAGAGACACAGACAGAGACAGGGACACAGACACAGACAGAGACACAGACAGGGACACAGACAGAGACAGGGACACAGACACAGACAGAGACACAGACAGAGACACAGACACAGACAGAGACAGAGACACAGACAGGGACACAGACACAGACAGAGACAGAGACAGGGACAGGGACACAGACACAGACAGAGACACAGACAGAGACACAGACAGGGACACAGACACAGACAGAGAAACAGACAGAAACACAGACAGAGAGAGAATTGGACAGGTACAGGCAGAGACACAGGCAGAGATTTACCATTCTACATTACCAGGAGAGACTGTCGGTGGGTGGGTGTGACTCCCCCATGGCCGATCAGCTGGGTCAGTGTGACTCCCCCATGGCCGATCAGCTGGTTCAGTGTGACTCCCCCATGGCCGATCAGCTGGGTCAGTGTGACTCCCCCATGGCCCATCAGCTGTGTGTGTGCTTCCCCCCATTGCCGATCAGCTGGGATGTGCTTCCCCCCATTGCCGATCAGCTGGGTGTGTGCTTCCCCCCATTGCCGATCAGCTGGGAGTGTGCTTCCCCCCATTGCCGATCAGCTGGGTGTGTGCTTCCCCCCATTGCCGATCAGCTGGGTGTGTGCTTCACCCGCATTGCCGATCAGCTGGGAGTGTGCTCCCACCATGGCCGATCAGCTGGGTGTGTGCTTCCCCCCATTGCCGATCAGCTGGGTATGTGCTCCCACCATGGCCGATCAGCTGGGTGTGTGCTACCCCCATTGCCGATCAGCTGGGTGTGTGTGACTCCCCGCATTGCCGATCAGCTGGGTGTGTGCTTCCCCGCATTGCCGATCAGCTGGGTGTGTGCTACCCCCCAATGCCGACCAGCTGGGTGTGTGTGACTCCCCGCATTGCCGATCAGCTGGGTGTGTGTGACTCCCCGCATTGCCGATCAGCTGGGTGTGTGTGACTCCCCGCATTGCCGATCAGCTGGGTTTGTGTGACTCCCCCATTGCCGATCAGCTGGATGTGTGCCTCACACTTAAACACAGTCTGTGCAGCAGAATGTGCCCCAGACAGAGACACAGAAACAGACACAGACACAGACACAGAAACAGACAGAGACACATAAACAGACAGAGACACAAACAGAGACACAGATAGAGACAGAGACACAGACAGACACAGGGACACAGACAGAGACAGAGACTGAGACACAGACAGACACGGAGATACAGACAGAGACAGAGAGTGAGACACAGACACCGACAGACAGAGAGACACAGACAGAGGCAGAGACTGAGACACAGACAGACACAGAGACACAGCGAGACACACAGACAGACAGAGACACAGACAGAGACACAGACAGAGACAGACACAGAGAAGCAGACAGAGACAGACAGAGACAGGGACACAGACAGAGACAGGGACAGAGAGAGAGACAGGGACAGAGACACAGACACAGACAGAGACAGGGACACAGACAGAGACAGGGACACAGACAGAGACAGGGACAGGGACAGGGACAGAGACAGGGACAGAGACAGAGACAGAGACAGGGACAGAGACAGAGACAGAGACAGAGACAGGGACAGAGACAGGGACAGAGACACAGACAGAGACACAGACCGAGTGTGGGGGAGCACTGCCAGTGCTGGCTGTGTGGTGGGAGCACTGCCAGTGCTGGCTGTTTGGGGGAGCACTGCCAGTGCTGGCTGTGTGGGGGGAGCACTGATAGTGCTGGCTGTGTGGTGGGAGCACTGACAGTGCTGGCTGTGTGCGGGGAGCACTGACAGTGCTGGCTGTGTGGTGGGAGCACTGACAGTGCTGGCTGTGTGGGGGGAGCTCTGACAGTGCTGGCTGTGTGGTGGGAGCAATGACAGTGCTGGCTGTGTGGTGGGAGCACTGACAGTGCTGGCTGTGTGGGGAGCACTGACAGTGCTGGCTGTATGGTGGGAGCACTGACAGTGCTGGCTGTGTGGGGGGAGCACTGATAGTGCTGGCTGTGTGGGGGAGCACTGACAGTGCTGGCTGTGTGGTGGGAGCACTGACAGTGCTGGCTGTGTGGGGGGAGCACTGACAGTGCTGGCTGTGTGGGGGAGCACTGACAGTGCTGGCTGTGTGGGGGAGCACTGACAGTGCTGGCTGTGTGGGGGAGCACTGACAGTGCTGGCTGTGTGGGGGGAGCACTGACAGTGCTGGCTGTATGGTGGGAGCACTGACAGTGCTGGCTGTGTGGTGGGAGCACTGACAGTGCTGTCTGTGTGGCGGAGCACTGACAGTGCTGGCTGTGTGGGGGGAGCACTGACAGTGCTGCCTGTGTGGGGGGAGCACTGACAGTGCTGGCTGTGTGGTGGGAGCACTGACAGTGCTGGCTGTGTGGTGGGAGCACTGAGCGCTGGCTCTGTGGGGGGGGGAGTGCACTGGCAGTTCTGGCTCTGTGGGGGGGGGAGTGCACTGGCAGTGCTGGCTCTGTGTGGGGGGGAGTGCACTGGCAGTGCTGGCTCTGTGGGGGGGAAGTGCACTGACAGTTCTGGCTCTGTGGTGGGAGCACTGACAGTGCTGGCTGTGTCGGGGGAGCACTGACAGTGCTGGCTGTGTGGGGGGAGCACTGACAGTGCTGGCTGTGTGGTGGCAGCATTGACAGTGCTGGCTCTGTGGTGGGAGCACTGACAGTGCTAGCTCTGTGGGAGAGCACTGGCAGTGCTGGCTGTGGGGGGGGGGAGTGCACTGGAAGTGCTGGCTGTGTGGGGGGAGCACTGACAGTGCTGGCTGAGTGGGGGAGCACTGCCAGTGCTGGCTGTGTGGGGGAGCACTGCCAGTGCAGTCTGTGTGGGGGGAGCACTGATAGTGCTGGCTGTGTGGTGGGAGCACTGACAGTGCTGGCTGTGTGCGGGGAGCACTGACAGTGCTGGCTGTGTGGTGGGAGCACTGACAGTGCTGGCTGTGTGGGGGGAGCACTGACAGTGCTGGCTGTGTGGTGGGAGCACTGACAGTGCTGGCTGTGTGGTGGGAGCACTGACAGTGCTGGCTGTGTGGGGAGCACTGACAGTGCTGGCCGTATGGTGGGAGCACTGACAGTGCTGGCTGTGTGGGGGGAGCACTGATAGTGCTGGCTGTGTGGGGGAGCACTGACAGTGCTGGCTGTGTGGTGGGAGCACTGACAGTGCTGGCTGTGGGGGGGGGGGGTGCACTGGCAGTTCTGGCTGTGTGGTGGGAGCACTGACAGTGCTGGCTGTGTGGGGGAGCACTGACAGTGCTGGCTGTGTGGGGGGTGCACTGGCAGTTCTGGCTGTGTGGTGGGAGCACTGACAGTGCTGGTTGTGTGGGGAGCACTGACAGTGCTGCCTGTGTGGTGGGAGCACTGGCAGTGCTGGCAGTGTGGGGTGGGAGCACTGACAGTGCTGGCTGTGTGGGGAGCACTGATAGTGCTGGCTGTGTGGTGGGAGCACTGACAGTGCTGGCTGTGTGGTGGGAGCACTGACAGTGCTGGCTGTGTGGGGGGGAGCACTGACAGTGCTGGCTCCGTGGGTGGCGTAAGTGCAATGGCAGTGCTGGCAGTGCTGGCTCTGTGGGCGGGAGTGCACTGGCAGTGCTGGCTCTGTGGGTGGGGTAAGTGCACTGGCAGTGCTGGCTGTGGTGGGAGGGAAGTGCAATGGCAGTGCTGGCTCTGTGGGGGGGTGCACTGGCAGTTCTGGCTGTGTGGTGGGAGCACTGACAATGCTGGCTGTGGGGGGGGCACTGACAGTGCTGCCTGTGTGGGGGGAGCACTGACAGTGCTGGCTGTGTGTGGGGTGCACCGGCAGTTCTGGCTGTGTGGTGGGAGCACTGACAGGGCTGGCTGTGTGGGGGAGCACTGACAGTGCTGGCTGTGTGTGGGGAGCACTGACAGTGCAGGCTGTGTGAGGGGTAGCACTGACAGTGCTGGCTGTGTGGTGGGAGGACTGGCAGTGCTGGCAGTGTGGGGGGAGGACTGACATTGCTGGCTGTGTGGTGGGAGCACTGACAGTGCTGGCTGTGTGGGGGGGAAGTGCAATGGCAGTGCTGGCAGTGCTGGCTCTGTGGGGGGGAGTGCACTGGCAATGCTTGCTCTGTGGGTGGGGTACCTGCACTGGCAGTGCTGGCTCTGTGGGGGGAAGTGCACTGGCAGTGCTGGCTCTGAAGGGGGGAAGTGCACTGGAAGTGCTGGCTGTGGGGGAGCACTGACAGTGCTGCCTTTGTGGGGCGGGGGAAGTGCAATGGCAGTGCTGGCTCTGTGGCGGGGGGAAGTGCACTGGCAGTGCTGGCTCTGTGGGGGGGAAGTGCACTGACAGTGCTGGCTCTCTGGTGGGAGCACTGACAGTGCTGGCTGTGTGATGGGAGCACTGACAGTGCTGGCTGTGTGATGGGAGCACTGACAGTGCTGGCTGTGTGGGGGAAGCACTGACAGTGCTGGCTGTGTGGGGGAGCACTGACAGTGCTGGCTGTGTGGGGGGAGCACTGACAGTGCTGGCTATGTGGTGGGAGCACTGGCAGTTCTGGCTGTGTGGGGGGAGCACATACAGTGCTGGCTGTGTGGGGGAAGCACTGACAGTGCTGGCTGTGTGGGGGGAGCACTGACAGTGCTGGCTGTGTGGTGGGAGCACTGACAGTGCTGGCTATGTGGTGGGAGTACTGGCAGTTCTGGCTGTGTGGGGGAGCACTGACAGTGCTAGCTGTGTGGGGAAGCACTGACAGTGCTGGCTGTGAAGGGGGGGAAGTGCACTGGCAGTGCTGGCTGTGTGGGGGAGCACTGAGAGTGCTGGCTGTGTGGGGGGAGCACTGACAGTGCTGCCTGTGTGGGGAGCACTGACAGTGCTGCCTGTGTGGGGGGAGCACTAACAGTGCTGGCTGTGGGGGAGGGGGGAAGTGCACTGGCAGTGCTGGCTGTGTGGGGGGGCACTGACAGTGCTGCCTGTGTGGGGAGCACTGACAGTGCAGGCTGTGTGGGGGAGCACTGTCAGTGCTGGCTGTGTGGGGAGCACTGACAGTGCTGGCTGTGTGGTAGGAGCACTGACAGTGCTGGCTGTGGGGGGGGGGATGCACTGGCAGTTCTGGCTGTGTGGTGGGAGCACTGACAGTGCTGGCTGTGTGGGGAGCACTGACAGTGCTGGCTGTGTTGGGGGTGCACTGACAGTGCTGGCTGTGTGGGGAGCACTGACAGTGCTGGCTGTGTGGTGGGAGCACTGGCAGTTCTGGCTGTGTGGTGGGAGCACTGACAGTGCTGGCTGTGTGGGGAGCACTGACACTGCTGGCTGTGTGGTGGGAGCACTGACAGTGCTGGCTGTGTGGTGGGAGCACTGACAGTGCTGGCTGTGTGGTGGGAGCACTGGCAGTTCTGGCTGTGTGGTGGGAGCACTGACAGTGCTGGCTGTGTGGTGGGAGCACTGACAGTGCTGGCTGTGTGGGGGGGAAGTGCAATGGCAGTGCTGGCTCTGTGGGGGGAGTGCACTGGCAGTGCTGGCTCTGTGGGTGGGGTAAGTGCACTGGCAGTGCTGGCTCTGTGGGGGGAAGTGCACTACCAGTGCTGGCTGTGGGGGGGAGCACTGACAGTGCTGCCTGTGTGGGGAGCACTGACAGTGCTGGCTGTGGGGGGGGGGGAAGTGCAATGGCAGTGCTGGCTCTGTGGGGTGGGGTGCACTGGCAGTTCTGGCTGTGTGGTGGGAGCACTGACTGTGCTGGCTGTGGGGGGGGGCACTGACAGTGCTGCCTGTGTGGGGGAGCACTGACAGTGCTGGCTGTGTGGGTGGTGCACTGGCAGTTCTGGCTGTGTGGTGGGAGCACTGGCAGTGCTGGCTGTGTGGTGGGAGCACTGGCAGTGTGGCAGTGTGGGGGAGCACTGTAAGTGCTGGCTGTGGCGGGAGCACAGACATTGCTGGCTGTGTGGTGGGAGCACTGACAGTGCTGACTGTGTGGTGGGAGCACTGACAGTGCTGGCTGTGTGGGGGGGAAGTGCAATGGCAGTGCTGGCTCTGAAGGGGGGGAAGTGCAATGACAGTGCTGGCTGTGTGGGGGGAAGTGCACTGGCAGTGCTGGCTCTGAAGGGGGGGAAGTGCAATGACAGTGCTGGCTGTGTGGGGGAGCACTGACAGTGCTGGCTGTGTGGTGGGAGCACTGACAGTGCTGGCTGTGTGGGGGAGCACTGACAGTGCTGGCTGTGTTGTGGGAGCACTGACATTGCTGGCTGTGTGGGTGGAGCACTAGCATTGCTAGCTGTGTGGTGGGAGCACTGACAGTGCTAGCTGTGTGGGGGAGCACTGACAATGCTGGCTGTGTGGGGAGCACTGACAGTGCTGGCTGTGTGGGGAGCACTGACAGTGCTGGCTGTGTGGGGGAGCACTGACAGTGCTGGCTGTGTGGGGGGAGCACTGACAGTGCTGGCTGTGTGGTGGGAGCACTGACAGTGCTGGCTATGTGGTGAGAGCACTGGCAGTTCTGGCTGTGTGGGGGAGCACTGACAGTGCTGGCTGTGTGGGGGAAGCACTGACAGTGCTGGCTGTGTGGGGGGAGCACTGACAGTGCTGGCTGTGTGGTGGGAGCACTGACAGTGCTGGCTATGTGGTGGGTGCACTGGCAGTTCTGGCTGTGTGGGGGGAGCACTGACAGTGCTGGCTGTGTGGGGAAGCACTGACAGTGCTGGCTGTGGGGGGGGAAGTGCACTGGCAGTGCTGGCTGTGTGGGGGAGCACTGACAGTGCTGGCTGTGTGGGGGGAGCACTGACAGTGCTGGATGTGTGGGGGGAGCACTGACAGTGCTGCCTGTGTGGGGGGAGCACTAACAGTGCTGGCTGTGGGGGAGGGGGGAAGTGCACTGACAGTGCTGGCTGTGTGGTAGGAGCACTGACAGTGCTGGCTGTGGGGGGGGGGATGCACTGGCAGTTCTGGCTGTGTGGTGGGAACACTGACAGTGCTGGCTGTGTGGGGAGCACTGACAGTGCTGGCTGTGTTGGGGGTGCACTGGCAGTTCTGGCTGTGTGGTGGGAGCACTGACAGTGGTGGCTGTGTGGGGGGGAAGTGCAATGGCAGTGCTGGCTCTGTGGGGGGAGTGCACTGGCAGTGCTGGCTCTGTGGGTGGTGTAAGTGCACTGGCAGTGCTGGCTCTGTGGGGGGAAGTGCACTGACAGTGCTGGCTCTGTGGGGGGGGAGTGCACTACCAGTGCTGGCTGTGGGGGGGAGCACTGACAGTGCTGCCTGTGTGGGGAGCACTGACAGTGCTGGCTGGGGGGGGGGGGGAAGTGCAATGGAGTGCTGGCTCTGTGGGGGGGGGGGTGCACTGGCAGTTCTGGCTGTGTGGTGGGAGCACTGACTGTGCTGGCTGTGGGGGGGGCACTGACAGTGCTGCCTGTGTGGGGGAGCACTGACAGTGCTGGCTGTGTGGGTGGTGATCTGGCAGTTCTGGCTGTGTGGTGGGAGCACTGGCAGTGCTGGCTGTGTGGTGGGAGCACTGGCAGTGTGGCAGTGTGGGGGAGCACTGTCAGTGCTGGCTGTGGCGGGAGCACATACATTGCTGACTGTGTGGTGGGAGCAGTGACAGTGCTGACTGTGTGGTGGGAGCACTGACAGTGCTGGCTGTGTGGGGGGGAAGTGCAATTAGAGTGCTGGCTGTGTGGGGGAGCACTGACAGTGCTGGCTGTGTGGTGGGAGCACGGACAGTGCTGGCTGTGTGGGGGAGCACTGACAGTGCTGGCTGTGTGGTGGGAGCACTGACATTGCTGGCTGTGTGGGTGGAGCACTAGCATTGCTGGCTGTGTGGTGGGAGCACTGACAGTGCTAGCTGTGTGAGGGAGCACTGACAATGCTGGCTGTGTGGGGGGAGCACTGACAGTGCTGGCTGTGTGGGGGGAGCACTGACAGTGCAGGCTGTGTGGGGGGTGCACTGGCAGTGCTGGCTGTGGGGGGGGAGTGCACTGACAGTGCTAGCTGTGTTTGGGAGCACTGACAGTGCTGGCTGTGTGGGGGAGCACTGACAATGCTGGCTGTGTGGGGGGAGCACTGACAGTGCTGGCTGTGTGGGGAGCACTGACAGTGCTGGCTGTGTGATGGGAGCACTGACAGTGCTGGCTGTGTGGGGAAGCACTGACGGTGCTGGCTGTGTGGTGGGAGCACTGACAGTGCTGGCTGAGTGGGGGAGCAATGACAGTGCTGGCTGTGTGGTGGGAGCATTGACAGTGCTGGCTCAGTGGGGGGGAGTGCACTGGCAGTTCTGGCTCTGTGGGGGGGGGAAGTGCACTGGCACTGCTGGCTCTGTGGGGTGGGGAGTGCACTGACAGTGCTGGCTCTGTGGTGGGAGCACTGACAGTGCTGGCTGTGTGGGGGAGCACTGACAGTGCTGGCTGTGTGGTGGGAGCACTGACAGTGCAGGCTGTGTGGGGGGTGCACTGGCAGTGCTGGCTGTGGGGGGGGAGTGCACTGGCAGTGCTGGCTGTGTGGGGAGCACTGACAGTGCTGGCTGTGTGGGGGGAGCACTGACAGTGCTGCCTGTGTGGGGAGCACTGACAGTGCTGGCTGTGTGCGGGAGCACTGACAGTGCTGGCTGTGTGGGGAGCACTGACAGTGCTGCCTGTGTGGGAGGGACACTGACAGTGCTGACTGTGTGGGGGGTGCACTGGCAGTGCTGGCTGTGTGAGGGGAGCACTGACAGTGCTGGCTGTGTGGGGGAGCACTGACAGTGCTGGCTGTGTGGGGTGGGAACACTGACAGTGCTGGCTGTGTGGTGGGAGCTCTGACAGTGCTGGCTGTGTGGGGGGAGCACTGACAGTGCTGGCTGTGTGGGGGTGGGAGCACTGACAGTGCTGGCTGTGTGGTGGGAGCACTGACAGTGCTGGCTGTGTGAGGGGAGCACTGACAGTGCTGGCTGTGTGGTGGGAGCACTGACAGTGCTGGCTGTGTGGGGAGCACTGACATTGCTGGCTGTGTGGTGGGAGCACTGACAGTGCTGGCTGTGTGGGGTAGCACTGACAGTGCTGGCTGTGTGGTGGGAGCACTGACAGTGCTGGCTGTGTGGGGGAGCACTGACAGTGCTGGCTATGTGGTGGGAGCACTGATAGTGCTGGCTGTGCGGGGGGAGCACTGACAGTGCTGGCTGTGTGGGGAGCACTGACAGTGCTGTCTGTGTGGGGGAGCACTGACAGTGCTGGCTGTCTGGTGGGAGCACTGACTGTGTGGGTAAGCACTGACAGTACTGGCTGTGTGGTGGGAGCACTGACTGTGCTGGCTGTGGGGGGGGGCACTGACAGTGCTGCATGTGTGGGGGAGCACTGACAGTGCTGGCTGTGTGGGTGGTGCACTGGCAGTTCTGGCTGTGTGGTGGGAGCACTGACAGTGCTGGCTGTGTTGTGGGAGCACTGACATTGCTGGCTGTGTGGGTGGAGCACTAGCATTGCTAGCTGTGTGGTGGGAGCACTGACAGTGCTAGCTCTGTGGGGGAGCACTGACAGTGCTGGCTGTGTAGTGGGAGCACTGACAATGCTGGCTGTGTGGGGAGCACTGACAGTGCTGGCTGTGTGGGGAGCACTGACAGTGCTGGCTGTGTGGGGGAGCACTGACAGTGCTGGCTGTGTGGGGGGAGCACTGACAGTGCTGGCTGTGTGGTGGGAGCACTGACAGTGCTGGCTATGTGGTGAGAGCACTGGCAGTTCTGGCTGTGTGGGGGAGCACTGACAGTGCTGGCTGTGTGGGGGAAGCACTGACAGTGCTGGCTGTGTGGGGGGAGCACTGACAGTGCTGGCTGTGTGGTGGGAGCACTGAAAGTGCTGGCTATGTGGTGGGTGCACTGGCAGTTCTGGCTGTGTGGCGGGAGCACTGACAGTGCTGGCTGTGTGGGGAAGCACTGACAGTGCTGGCTGTGGGGGGGGAAGTGCACTGGCAGTGCTGGCTGTGTGGGGGAGCACTGACAGTGCTGGATGTGTGGGGGGAGCACTGACAGTGCTGGATGTGTGGGGGGAGCACTGACAGTGCTGCCTGTGTGGGGGGAGCACTAACAGTGCTGGCTGTGGGGGAGGGGGGAAGTGCACTGACAGTGCTGGCTGTGTGGTAGGAGCACTGACAGTGCTGGCTGTGGGGGGGGGGATGCACTGGCAGTTCTGGCTGTGTGGTGGGAACACTGACAGTGCTGGCTGTGTGGGGAGCACTGACAGTGCTGGCTGTGTTGGGGGTGCACTGGCAGTTCTGGCTGTGTGGTGGGAGCACTGACAGTGCTGGCTGTGTGGTGGGAGCACTGACTGTGCTGGCTGTGTGGGGGGGAAGTGCAATGGCAGTGCTGGCTCTGTGGGGGGAGTGCACTGGCAGTGCTGGCTCTGTGGGTGGTGTAAGTGCACTGGCAGTGCTGGCTCTGTGGGGGGAAGTGCACTGACAGTGCTGGCTCTGTGGGGGGGGAGTGCACTACCAGTGCTGGCTGTGGGGGGGAGCACTGACAGTGCTGCCTGTGTGGGGAGCACTGACAGTGCTGGCTGTGGGGGGGGGGAAGTGCAATGGAGTGCTGGCTCTGTGGGGGGGGGGGGTGCACTGGCAGTTCTGGCTGTGTGGTGGGAGCACTGACTGTGCTGGCTGTGGGGGGGGGCACTGACAGTGCTGCCTGTGTGGGGGAGCACTGACAGTGCTGGCTGTGTGGGTGGTGATCTGGCAGTTCTGGCTGTGTGGTGGGAGCACTGGCAGTGCTGGCTGTGTGGTGGGAGCACTGGCAGTGTGGCAGTGTGGGGGAGCACTGTCAGTGCTGGCTGTGGCGGGAGCACATACATTGCTGACTGTGTGGTGGGAGCAGTGACAGTGCTGACTGTGTGGTGGGAGCACTGACAGTGCTGGCTGTGTGGGGGGAGCACTGACAGTGCTGGCTCTGAAGGGGGGGAAGTGCAATTAGAGTGCTGGCTGTGTGGGGGGAAGTGCACTGGCAGTGCTGGCTCTGAAGGGGGGGAAGTGCAATGACAGTGCTGGCTGTGTGGGGGAGCACTGACAGTGCTGGCTGTGTGGTGGGAGCACGGACAGTGCTGGCTGTGTGGGGGAGCACTGACAGTGCTGGCTGTGTGGTGGGAGCACTGACATTGCTGGCTGTGTGGGTGGAGCACTAGCATTGCTGGCTGTGTGGTGGGAGCACTGACAGTGCTAGCTGTGTGGGGGAGCACTGACAATGCTGGCTGTGTGGGGGGAGCACTGACAGTGCTGGCTGTGTGGGGAGCACTGACAGTGCTGGCTGTGTGATGGGAGCACTGACAGTGCTGGCTGTGTGGGGAAGCACTGACGGTGCTGGCTGTGTGGTGGGAGCACTGACAGTGCTGGCTGAGTGGGGGAGCAATGACAGTGCTGGCTGTGTGGTGGGAGCATTGACAGTGCTGGCTCAGTGGGGGGGAGTGCACTGGCAGTTCTGGCTCTGTGGGGGGGGGAAGTGCACTGGCACTGCTGGCTCTGTGGGGTGGGGAGTGCACTGACAGTGCTGGCTCTGTGGTGGGAGCACTGACAGTGCTGGCTGTGTGGGGGAGCACTGACAGTGCTGGCTGTGTGGTGGGAGCACTGACAGTGCAGGCTGTGTGGGGGGTGCACTGGCAGTGCTGGCTGTGGGGGGGGAGTGCACTGGCAGTGCTGGCTGTGTGGGGAGCACTGACAGTGCTGGCTGTGTGGGGGGAGCACTGACAGTGCTGCCTGTGTGGGGAGCACTGACAGTGCTGGCTGTGTGCGGGAGCACTGACAGTGCTGGCTGTGTGGGGAGCACTGACAGTGCTGCCTGTGTGGGAGGGACACTGACAGTGCTGACTGTGTGGGGGGTGCACTGGCAGTGCTGGCTGTGTGAGGGGAGCACTGACAGTGCTGGCTGTGTGGGGGAGCACTGACAGTGCTGGCTGTGTGGGGTGGGAACACTGACAGTGCTGGCTGTGTGGTGGGAGCACTGACAGTGCTGGCTGTGTGGGGGGAGCACTGACAGTGCTGGCTGTGTGGGGGTGGGAGCACTGACAGTGCTGGCTGTGTGGTGGGAGCACTGACAGTGCTGGCTGTGTGAGGGGAGCACTGACAGTGCTGGCTGTGTGGTGGGAGCACTGACAGTGCTGGCTGTGTGGGGAGCACTGACATTGCTGGCTGTGTGGTGGGAGCACTGACAGTG
Source organism: Scyliorhinus torazame (assembly GCF_047496885.1). Lineage (NCBI taxonomy): Eukaryota > Metazoa > Chordata > Chondrichthyes > Carcharhiniformes > Scyliorhinidae > Scyliorhinus > Scyliorhinus torazame. The sequence goes on from NW_027307796.1 coordinate 857,370, forward strand.
CTGGCTGTGTGGGGTAGCACTGACAGTGCTGGCTGTGTGGTGGGAGCACTGACAGTGCTGGCTGTGTGGGGAGCACTGACAGTGCTGGCTGTGTGATGGGAGCACTGACAGTGCTGGCTGTGTGGGGAAGCACTGACGGTGCTGGCTGTGTGGTGGGAGCACTGACAGTGCTGGCTGAGTGGGGGAGCAATGACAGTGCTGGCTGTGTGGTGGGAGCATTGACAGTGCTGGCTCAGTGGGGGGGAGTGCACTGGCAGTTCTGGCTCTGTGGGGGGGGGAAGTGCACTGGCACTGCTGGCTCTGTGGGGTGGGGAGTGCACTGACAGTGCTGGCTCTGTGGTGGGAGCACTGACAGTGCTGGCTGTGTGGGGGAGCACTGACAGTGCTGGCTGTGTGGTGGGAGCACTGACAGTGCAGGCTGTGTGGGGGGTGCACTGGCAGTGCTGGCTGTGGGGGGGGAGTGCACTGGCAGTGCTGGCTGTGTGGGGAGCACTGACAGTGCTGGCTGTGTGGGGGGAGCACTGACAGTGCTGCCTGTGTGGGGAGCACTGACAGTGCTGGCTGTGTGCGGGAGCACTGACAGTGCTGGCTGTGTGGGGAGCACTGACAGTGCTGCCTGTGTGGGAGGGACACTGACAGTGCTGACTGTGTGGGGGGTGCACTGGCAGTGCTGGCTGTGTGAGGGGAGCACTGACAGTGCTGGCTGTGTGGGGGAGCACTGACAGTGCTGGCTGTGTGGGGTGGGAACACTGACAGTGCTGGCTGTGTGGTGGGAGCACTGACAGTGCTGGCTGTGTGGGGGGAGCACTGACAGTGCTGGCTGTGTGGGGGTGGGAGCACTGACAGTGCTGGCTGTGTGGTGGGAGCACTGACAGTGCTGGCTGTGTGAGGGGAGCACTGACAGTGCTGGCTGTGTGGTGGGAGCACTGACAGTGCTGGCTGTGTGGGGAGCACTGACATTGCTGGCTGTGTGGTGGGAGCACTGACAGTGCTGGCTGTGTGGGGTAGCACTGACAGTGCTGGCTGTGTGGTGGGAGCACTGACAGTGCTGGCTGTGTGGGGGAGCACTGACAGTGCTGGCTGTGTGGTGGGAGCACTGACAGTGCTGGCTGTGTGGGGGAGCACTGACAGTGCTGGCTATGTGGTGGGAGCACTGATAGTGCTGGCTGTGCGGGGGGAGCACTGACAGTGCTGGCTGTGTGGGGAGCACTGACAGTGCTGTCTGTGTGGGGGAGCACTGACAGTGCTGGCTGTCTGGTGGGAGCACTGACTGTGTGGGGAAGCACTGACAGTACTGGCTGTGTGGTGGGAGCACTGACTGTGCTGGCTGTGGGGGGGGGCACTGACAGTGCTGCCTGTGTGGGGGAGCACTGACAGTGCTGGCTGTGTGGGTGGTGCACTGGCAGTTCTGGCTGTGTGGTGGGAGCACTGGCAGTGCTGGCTGTGTGGTGGGAGCACTGGCAGTGTGGCAGTGTGGGGGAGCACTGTCAGTGCTGGCTGTGGCGGGAGCACAGACATTGCTGGCTGTGTGGTGGGAGCACTGACAGTGCTGACTGTGTGGTGGGAGCACTGACAGTGCTGGCTGTGTGGGGGGGAAGTGCAATTAGAGTGCTGGCTGTGTGGGGGGAAGTGCACTGGCAGTGCTGGCTCTGAAGGGGGGAAGTGCAATGACAGTGCTGGCTGTGTGGGGAGCACTGACAGTGCTGGCTGTGTGGTGGGAGCACTGACAGTGCTGGCTGTGTGGGGGAGCACTGACAGTGCTGGCTGTGTGGTGGGAGCACTGACATTGCTGGCTGTGTGGGTGGAGCACTAGCATTGCTGGCTGTGTGGTGGGAGCACTGACAGTGCTAGCTGTGTGGGGGAGCACTGACAATGCTGGCTGTGTGGGGGGAGCACTGACAGTGCTGGCTGTGTGGGTAGCACTGACAGTGCTGGCTGTGTGATGGGAGCACTGACAGTGCTGGCTGTGTGGGGAAGCACTGACGGTGCTGGCTGTGTGGTGGGAGCACTGACAGTGCTGGCTGTGTGGGGGAGCAATGACAGTGCTGGCTGTGTGGTGGGAGCATTGACAGTGCTGGCTCTGTGGGGGGGAAGTGCACTGGCAGTTCTGGCTCTGTGGGGGGGGAAGTGCACTGGCAGTGCTGGCTCAGTGGGGGGGAGTGCACTGGCAGTGCTGGCTCTGTGGGGGGGGGGGAGTGCACTGGCACTGCTGGCTCTGTGGGGTGGGGAGTGCACTGACAGTGCTGGCTCTGTGGTGGGAGCACTGACAGTGCTGGCTGTGTGGGGGGAGCACTGACAGTGCTGGCTGTGTGGTGGGAGCACTGACAGTGCAGGCTGTGTGGGGGGTGCACTGGCAGTGCTGGCTGTGGGGGGGAGTGCACTGGCAGTGCTGGCTGTGTGGGGAGCACTGACAGTGCTGGCTGTGTGGGGGGAGCACTGACAGTGCTGCCTGTGTGGGGAGCACTGACAGTGCTGGCTGTTTGGGGGAGCACTGACAGTGCTGGCTGTGTGGGGAGCACTGACAGTGCTGCCTGTGTGGGAGGGACACTGACATTGCTGACTGTGTGGGGGGTGCACTGGCAGTGCTGGCTGTGTGAGGGGAGCACTGACAGTGCTGGCTGTGTGGGGGAGCACTGACAGTGCTGGCTGTGTGGGGTGGGAACACTGACAGTGCTGGCTGTGTGGTGGGAGCACTGACAGTGCTGGCTGTGTGGGGGGAGCACTGACAGTGCTGGCTGTGTGGGGGTGGGAGCACTGACAGTGCTGGCTGTGTGGTGGGAGCACTGACAGTGCTGGCTGTGTGAGGGGAGCACTGACAGTGCTGGCTGTGTGGTGGGAGCACTGACAGTGCTGGCTGTGTGGGGAGCACTGACATTGCTGGCTGTGTGGTGGGAGCACTGACAGTGCTGGCTGTGTGGGGTAGCACTGACAGTGCTGGCTGTGTGGTGGGAGCACTGACAGTGCTGGCTGTGTGGGGGAGCACTGACAGTGCTGGCTATGTGGTGGGAGCACTGACAGTGCTGGCTGTGCGGGGGAGCACTGACAGTGCTGGCTGTGTGGGGAGCACTGACAGTGCTGTCTGTGTGGGGGAGCACTGACAGTGCTGGCTGTCTGGTGGGAGCACTGACTGTGTGGGGAAGCACTGACAGTACTGGCTGTGTGGTGGGAGCACTGACAGTGCTGGCTGTGGGTGGAGAACTGGCAGTGCTGGCTGTGTGGTGGGAGCACTGGCAGTGCTGGCTGTGTAGTGGGAGCACTGACAGTGCTGGCTGTGTGTGGGGAGCACTGACACTGCTGGCTGTGTGTGGGAGCACTGACAGTGCCGACTGAGTGTGGGAGCACTGACAGTGCTGACTGTGTGGGGGGAGCACTGACAGTGCTGACTGTGTGGGGGGAGCCCAGTCAGTGCTGGCTGTGTGGGGGTGGGAGCACTGACAGTGCTGGCTGTGTGGGGGAGCACTGACAGTGCTGACTGTGTTGGGGAGCACTGACAGTGCTGGCTGTCTTGAGGGAGCACTGGCGCTGCTGGCTGTGTGGTGGGGAGAATTGACAGTGCTGGCTGTGTGGTGGGAGCACTGACTGTGTGGGGGAGCACTGACAGTGCTGGCTGTGTAGTGGGAACACTAACAGTGCTGGCTGTGTGGGGGGAGCACTGACAGTGCTGGCTGTGTAGTGGGAGCACTGACAGTGCTGGCTGTGTAGTGGGAGCACTGACAGTGTTGGCTGTGTGGGGGAGCACTGACAGTGCTGGCTGTGTGTGGGGAGCACTGACAGTGCTGGCTGTGTGGGGGAGCACTGACAGTGCCGACTGTGTAGGAGCAGCGCTGGCAGTGCTGGCTGTGTGGGGGAGCCCTGACAGGGATGGCTGTATGGTGGGAGCACTGACAGTGCTGGCTGTGTGGTGGGAGCACTGACAGTGCTGGCTGTGTGGTGGGAGCACTAACAGTGCTGGCTGTGTGGTGGGAGCACTGACAGTGCTGGCTGTGTGGGGTGGGAGCACTGACAGTGCTGGCTGTGTGGTGGGAGCACTGACAGTGCTGGCTGTGTGGGGGGAGCACTGACAGTGCTGGCTGTGTGGGGGTGGGAGCACTGACAGTGCTGGCTGTGTGGTGGGAGCACTGACAGTGCTGGCTGTGTGAGGGGAGCACTGACAGTGCTGGCTGTGTGGTGGGAGCACTGACAGTGCTGGCTGTGTGGGGAGCACTGTCATTGCTGGCTGTGTGGTGGGAGCACTGACAGTGCTGGCTGTGTGGGGTAGCACTGACAGTGCTGGCTGTGTGGTGGGAGCACTGACAGTGCTGGCTGTGTGGGGGGAGCACTGACAGTGCTGGCTGTGTGGTGGGAGCACTGACAGTGCTGGCTGTGCGGGGGGAGCACTGACAGTGCTGGCTGTGTGGGGAGCACTGACAGTGCTGCCTGTGTGGGGGAGCACTGACAGTGCTGGCTGTCTGGTGGGAGCACTGACTGTGTGGGGGAGCACTGACAGTACTGGCTGTGTGGTGGGAGCACTGACAGTGCTGGCTGTGTGGGGGAGCACTGACAGTGCTGACTGGGTGGTGGGAGCACTGACAGTGCTGGCTGTGCGTGGAGAACTGGCAGTGCTGGCTGTGTAGTGGGAGCACTGACAGTGCTGGCTGTGTGTGGGGAGCACTGACACTGCTGGCTGTGTGTGGGAGCACTGACAGTGCCGACTGTGTGTGGGAGCACTGACAGTGCTGACTGTGTGGGGGGAGCACTGACAGTGCTGGCTGTGTGGTGGGAGCACTGACAGTGCTGGCTGTGTGGTGGGAGCACTGACAGTGCTGGCTGTGTGGTGGGAGCACTAACAGTGCTGGCTGTGTGGTGGGAGCACTGACAGTGCTGGCTGTGTGGGGTGGGAGCACTGACAGTGCTGGCTGTGTGGTGGGAGCACTGACAGTGCTGGCTGTGTGGGGGGAGCACTGACAGTGCTGGCTGTGTGGGGGTGGGAGCACTGACAGTGCTGGCTGTGTGGTGGGAGCACTGACAGTGCTGGCTGTGTGAGGGGAGCACTGACAGTGCTGGCTGTGTGGTGGGAGCACTGACAGTGCTGGCTGTGTGGGGAGCACTGTCATTGCTGGCTGTGTGGTGGGAGCACTGACAGTGCTGGCTGTGTGGGGTAGCACTGACAGTGCTGGCTGTGTGGTGGGAGCACTGACAGTGCTGGCTGTGTGGGGGGAGCACTGACAGTGCTGGCTGTGTGGTGGGAGCACTGACAGTGCTGGCTGTGCGGGGGGAGCACTGACAGTGCTGGCTGTGTGGGGAGCACTGACAGTGCTGCCTGTGTGGGGGAGCACTGACAGTGCTGGCTGTCTGGTGGGAGCACTGACTGTGTGGGGGAGCACTGACAGTACTGGCTGTGTGGTGGGAGCACTGACAGTGCTGGCTGTGTGGGGGAGCACTGACAGTGCTGACTGGGTGGTGGGAGCACTGACAGTGCTGGCTGTGCGTGGAGAACTGGCAGTGCTGGCTGTGTAGTGGGAGCACTGACAGTGCTGGCTGTGTAGTGGGAGCACTGACAGTGCTGCCTGTGTGGGGGGTGCACTGACACTGCTGGCTGTGTGTGGGAGCACTGACAGTGCCGACTGTGTGTGGGAGCACTGACAGTGCTGACTGTGTGGGGGGAGCACTGACAGTGCTGGCTGTGTGGTGGTAGCACTGACAGTGCTGACTGTGTGGGGGGAGCCCAGTCAGTGCTGGCTGTGTGGTGGTAGCACTGACAGTGCCGACTGTGTGGTGGTAGCACTGACAGTGCTGGCTGTGTGGGGGTGGGAGCACTGACAGTGCTGGCTGTGTGGGGGAGCACTGACAGTGCTGACTGTGTTGGGGAGCACTGACAGTGCTGGCTGTCTTGAGGGAGCACTGGCAGTGCTGGCTGTGTGGTGGGAGCACTGACTGTGTGGGGGAGCACTGACAGTGCTGGCTGTGTAGTGGGAGCACTGACAGTGCTGGAAGTGTAGTGGGAGCACTGACAGTGTTGGCTGTGTGGGGGAGCACTGACAGTGCCGACTGCGTAGGAGCAGCGCTGGCAGTGCTGGCTGTGTGGGGAGCACTGACAGTGCTGGCTGTGTGGTGGGAGCACTAACAGTGCTGGCTGTGTGGTGGGAGCACTGACAGTGCTGGCTGTGTGGTGGGAGCACGGACAGCGCTGGCTGTGTGGTGGGAGCACTGACAGTGCTGGCTGTGTGGGGGAGCACTGACAGTGCTGGCTGTGTAGTGGGAGCACTGACAGTGCTGGAAGTGTAGTGGGAGCACTGACAGTGCTGGCTGTGTGGTGGGAGCACTAACAGTGCTGGCTGTGTGGTGGGAGCACTGACAGTGCTGGCTGTGTGGTGGGAGCACGGACAGCGCTGGCTGTGTGGTGGGAGCACTGACAGTGCTGGCTGTGTGGGGGGAGCACAGACAGTGCTGGCTGTGTGGTGGGAGCACAGACAGTGCTGGCTGCGTGGTGGGAGCACTGACAGTGCTGGCTGTGTGTGTGGGAGCACTGACAGTGCTGGCTGTGTGGTGGGAGCACTGTCAGTGCTGGCTGTGTGGGGGGAGCACTGATAGTGCTGGCTGTGTGGGCGGAGCACTGACAGTGCTGGCTGTGTGGTGGGAGCACTGGCAGTGCTGGCTGTGTGGGGGGAGCACTGACAGTGCTGGCTGTGTGGCGGGAGCACTGACAGTGCTGGCTGTGTGTTGGGAGCACGGACAGTGCTGGCTGTGTGGGGAGCACTGACAGTGCTGACTGTGTGGGGGAGCACTGACAGCGCTGGCTGTGTGGCGGGAGCACTGGCAGTGCTGGCTGTGTGAGTTTAGCACTGATAGCGCGGCTGTGTGCGGGAGCACTGACAGTGCTGGCTGTGTTGTGGGAGCACTGACAGTGCTGGCTGTGTGGGGTGGGAGCAGTGAGAGTGCTGGCTGTGTGGGGGGAGCACTGTCAGTGCTGGCTGTGTGGGGTGCACTGACAGTGTTGGCTGTGTGGGGGAGCACTGGCAGTGCTGGCTGTGTGGGTGGAGTACTGACAGTGCTGGCTGTGTGGTGGGAGCACTGACAGTGCTGGCTGTGTGGGGGGAGCCCTGACAGCGCTGGCTGTGTGGTGGGAGCACTGACAGTGCTGGCTGTGTGGGGGGAGCACTGTCCGCGCTGGCTGTGTGGTGGGAGCACCGACAGTGCTGGCTGTGTGGGGGAGCACTGACAGTGCTGGCTGTGTGGGGGAGCACTGACAGTGCTGCCTGTGTGGGGGAGCACTGACAGTGCTGGCTGTGTGGGGGGAGCACTGTCCGTGCTGGCTGTGTGGTGGGAGCACCGATAGTGCTGGCTGTGTGTGGGGGAGCACTGAAAGTGCTGGCTGTGTGGTGGGAGCACTGACAGTGCTGGCTGTGTGGGGGAGCACTGACAGTGCTGGCTGTGTGGGGGGAGCACTGACAGTGCTGGCTGCGTTGGGGAGCACTGACAGTGCTGGCTGTGTGGGGGAGCAGTGACAGTGCTGGCTGTGTGGTGGGAGCACTGACAGTACTGGCTGTTTGGTGCGAGCACTGACAGTGCTGGCTGTGTGGGGGAGCACTTACAGTGCTGGCTGTGTGGTGGGAGCACTGACAGTGCTGGCTGTGTGGGGGGTGCACTGACAGGGCTGGCTGTGTGGGGAGAGCACTGACAGTGCTGGCTGTGTGGGGGGTGCACTGACAGTGCTGGCTGTGTGGTGGGAGCACTGACAGTGCTGGCTGCGTGTGGGAGCACTGACAGTGCTGGCTGTGTGGGGGGAGCACTGACAGTGCTGGCTGCGTTGGGGAGCACTGACAGTGCTGGCTGTGTGGGGGAGCAGTGACAGTGCTGGCTGTGTGGTGGGAGCACTGACAGTACTGGCTGTTTGGTGGGAGCACTGACAGTGCTGGCTGTGTGGGGGAGCACTTACAGTGCTGGCTGTGTGGTGGGAGCACTGACAGTGCTGGCTGTGTGGGGGGTGCACTGACAGGGCTGGCTGTGTGGGGAGAGCACTGACAGTGCTGGCTGTGTGGGGGGTGCACTGACAGTGTTGGCTGTGTGGTGTTGAGCACTGACAGTGCTGGCTGTGTGGGGGGTGCACTGACAGTGCTGGCTGTGTAGGGGGTGCACTGGCAGTGCTGGCTGTGTAGTGGGAGCACTGACAGTGCTGGCTGTGTGTGGGGAGCACTGACACTGCTGGCTGTGTGTGGGAGCACTGACAGTGCTGACTGTGTGGGGGGAGCCCAGTCAGTGCTGGCTGTGTGGGGGTGGGAGCACTGACAGTGCTGGCTGTGTGGGGGAGCACTGACAGTGCTGACTGTGTTGGGGAGCACTGACAGTGCTGGCTGTCTTGAGGGAGCACTGGCAGTGCTGGCTGTGTGGTGGGAGCACTGACTGTGTGGGGGAGCACTGACAGTGCTGGCTGTGTGGGGGAGCACTGACAGTGCTGGAAGTGTAGTGGGAGCACTGACAGTGTTGGCTGTGTGGGGGAGCACTGGCAGTGCTGGCTGTGTGGTGGGAGCACTGACAGGGCTGGCTGTGTGTGGGGAGCACTGACAGTGCTGGCTGTGTGGGGGCGCACTGACAGTGCCGACTGCGTAGGAGCAGCGCTGGCAGTGCTGGCTGTGTGGGGGAGCCCTGACAGGGATGGCTGTATGGTGGGAGCACTGACAGTGCTGGCTGTGTGGTGGGAGCACTGACAGTGCTGGCTGTGTGGTGGGAGCACTAACAGTGCTGGCTGTGTGGTGGGAGCACTGACAGTGCTGGCTGTGTGGTGGGAGCACTGACAGTGCTGGCTGTGTGGGGAGCACAGACAGTGCTGGCTGTGTGGGGGAGCACTGACAGTGCTGGGTGAGTAGGGGGAGCACTGACAGTGCTGGCTGTGTGGTCGGAGCACAGACAGTGCTGGCTGTGTGGTGGGAGCACAGACAGTGCTGGCTGTGTGGTGGGAGCACAGACAGTGCTGGCCGTGTGGTGGGAGCACAGCCAGTGCTGGCTGCGTGGTGGGAGCACTGACAGTGCTGGCTGTGTGTGTGGGAGCACTGACAGTGCTGGCTGTGTGGTGGGAGCACTGTCAGTGCTGGCTGTGTGGGGGGAGCACTGATAGTGCTGGCTGTGTGGGCGGAGCACTGACAGTGCTGGCTGTGTGGTGGGAGCACTGGCAGTGCTGGCTGTGTGGGGGGAGCACTGACAGTGCTGGCTGTGTGGCGGGAGCACTGACAGTGCTGGCTGTGTGGTGGGAGCACTGACAGTGCTGGCTGTGTGGGGGAGCATTGACAGTGCTGACTGTGTGGGGGAGCACTGACAGCGCTGGCTGTGTGGCGGGAGCACTGGCAGTGCTGGCTGTGTGAGTTTAGCACTGATAGCGCGGCTGTGTGCGGGAGCACTGACAGTGCTGGCTGTGTTGTGGGAGCACTGACAGTGCTGGCTGTGTGGGGTGGGAGCAGTGAGAGTGCTGGCTGTGTGGGGGGAGCACTGTCAGTGCTGGCTGTGTGGGGTGCACTGACAGTGTTGGCTGTGTGGGGGAGCACTGGCAGTGCTGGCTGTGTGGGTGGAGTACTGACAGTGCTGGCTGTGTGGTGGGAGCACTGACAGTGCTGGCTGTGTGGGGGGAGCCCTGACAGCGCTGGCTGTGTGGTGGGAGCACTGACAGTGCTGGCTGTGTGGGGGGAGCACTGTCCGCGCTGGCTGTGTGGTGGGAGCACCGACAGTGCTGGCTGTGTGGGGGAGCACTGACAGTGCTGGCTGTGTGGGGGAGCACTGACAGTGCTGCCTGTGTGGGGGAGCACTGACAGTGCTGGCTGTGTGGGGGGAGCACTGTCCGTGCTGGCTGTGTGGTGGGAGCACCGATAGTGCTGGCTGTGTGTGGGGGAGCACTGAAAGTGCTGGCTGTGTGGTGGGAGCACTGACAGTGCTGGCTGTGTGGGGGAGCACTGACAGTGCTGGCTGTGTGGGGGGAGCACTGACAGTGCTGGCTGCGTTGGGGAGCACTGACAGTGCTGGCTGTGTGGGGGAGCAGTGACAGTGCTGGCTGTGTGGTGGGAGCACTGACAGTACTGGCTGTTTGGTGCGAGCACTGACAGTGCTGGCTGTGTGGGGGAGCACTTACAGTGCTGGCTGTGTGGTGGGAGCACTGACAGTGCTGGCTGTGTGGGGGGTGCACTGACAGGGCTGGCTGTGTGGGGAGAGCACTGACAGTGCTGGCTGTGTGGGGGGTGCACTGACAGTGTTGGCTGTGTGGTGGGAGCACTGACAGTGCTGGCTGTGTGGGGGGTGCACTGACAGTGCTGGCTGTGTGGTGGGAGCACTGACAGTGCTGGCTGCGTGTGGGAGCACTGACAGTGCTGGCTGTGTGGGGGGAGCACTGACAGTGCTGGCTGCGTTGGGGAGCACTGACAGTGCTGGCTGTGTGGGGGAGCAGTGACAGTGCTGGCTGTGTGGTGGGAGCACTGACAGTACTGGCTGTTTGGTGGGAGCACTGACAGTGCTGGCTGTGTGGGGGAGCACTTACAGTGCTGGCTGTGTGGTGGGAGCACTGACAGTGCTGGCTGTGTGGGGGGTGCACTGACAGGGCTGGCTGTGTGGGGAGAGCACTGACAGTGCTGGCTGTGTGGGGGGTGCACTGACAGTGTTGGCTGTGTGGTGTTGAGCACTGACAGTGCTGGCTGTGTGGGGGGTGCACTGACAGTGCTGGCTGTGTAGGGGGTGCACTGACAGTGCTGGCTGTGTGGTGGGAGCACTGACAGTGCTGGCTGCGTGTGGGAGCACTGACAGTGCTGGCTCTGTGGTGGGAGCACTGACAGTGCTGGCTGTGTGGGGGGAGCACTGACAGTGCTGGCTGCGTGGGGGAGCAGTGACAGTGATGGCTGTGTGGTGGGAGCACTGACGGTGCTGGCTCTGTGGGGAGCACTGGCAGTGCTGGCTGTGTGGGGGAGCACTGACAGTGTTGGCTGTGTAGGGGAGCACTGACATTGCTGGCTGTGTGGTGGGAGCACTGACAGTGCTGGCTGTGTGGTGGGAGCACTGACATTGCTGGCTGTGTGGGGGGAGCTCTGACAGTGCTGGCTGTGTGAGTTTATCACTGACAGTGCTGGCTGTGTTGTGGGAGCACTGACAGTGCAGGCTGTGTGGTAGGAGCACTGACAGTGCTGGCTGTGTGGTGGGAGCACTGACAGTGCTGGCTGTGTGGTGGGAGCACTGACAGTGCTGGCCTTGTGGGGGAGCATTGACAGTGCTGACTGTGTGGGGGAGCACTGACAGCGCTGGCTGTGTGGTGGGAGCACTGACAGTGCTGGCTGTGTGGGGTGGGAGCAGTGAGAGTGCTGGCTGTGTGGGGGGAGCACTGTCAGTGTTGGCTGTGTGGGGGAGCACTGACAGTGCTGGCTGTGTGGGTGGACCACTGGCAGTGCTGGCTGTGTGGGGAGCACTGGCAGTGCTGGCTGTGTGGGGGAGCACTGACAGTGCTGGCTGTGTGGGGGAGCACTGACAGTGCTGGCTGTGTGGGGGAGTACTGACAGTGCTGGCTGTGTGTGGGGAGCACTGACAGTGCTGGCTGTGTGGGGAGAGCACTGACAGTGCTGGCTGTGTGGGGGAGCACTGACAGTTCTGGCTGTGTGTTGGGAGCACGGACAGTGCTGGCTGTGTGGTGGGAGCACTGACAGTGCTGGCTGTGTGGGGGAGCACAGACAGTGCTGGCTGTGTGGGGGGAGCAATGACAGTGCTGGCTGTTTGGGGGAGCGCTGACAGTGCTGGCTGTGTGGGGGAGCACTGGCAGTGCTGGCTGTGTGGGGGAGCACTGACAGTGCTGTCTGTGGGGGAGCACTGACAGTGCTGGCTGTGTGGGGGGAGCACTGACAGTGCTGGCTGTGGGGGAGCACTGACAGTGCTGGCTGTGTGGGGGGAGCACTGACAGTGCTGTCTGTGGGGGAGCACTGACAGTGCTGGCTGTGTGGGGGGAGCACTGACAGTGCTGGCTGTGTGGGGGGAGCACTGACAGTGCTGGCTGTGTGGGGGGAGCACTGACAGTGCTGGCTGTGTGGGGGAGCGCTGACAGTGCTGGCTGTGTGGGGCTGCACTGGCAGTGCTGGCTGTGGGATGGCTGAAAATTGCCAGAAATGCTTGCCGTGTACTGACATAAAAAGGCTGCCGTGAACTGACGTAAAATGGCCACCGTGAACTGACATATAATGACCACAGTGCTGGTGTGTTGTGGGAGCACTGGCAGTGCAGGCTGACATAAAATGGCCACCGTGAACTGACATATAATGGCCAACGTGAACTGACATAAAATGGCCACCGTGAACTGACTTAAAATGGCCACCGTGAACTGACATAAAATGGACCCCTTCAACCGACATTAAATGACCACCGTGAACTAACATAAAATGGCTGCCGGGAACTGACATAAAATGGCCACCGTTGATTAACATAAAATGGCTGCCGTGAGCTCACATAAAATAGCCACCGTGACCTGACATAAAATGGCGTCCGTGAACTGACATACAATGGCCACCGTGAACTTACATAAAATGGCCATTGCGATTGAAATAAAATGGTTACCTTCAAACGACATAAAATGACCACCATGAACAGACATGAAATGGCCACCGTGTACTGACATTAAATGGCCCCTTCGACTGATTAAAATGCCCCCCGTGAACTGACATAAAATGGCCACTGTGAACTGAGATAAAATGGCCACCATGAACTGACATAAAATGGCCCCCGTGAACTGACATAAAATGGCCACCGTGAACTGACATAAAATGGCCCCCGTGAACCAACATGAACTGGCAACCGCAACTGAGATTAAATGGCCATTGCAAACTGACATAAAATGGCCATTGTGATCTGACATACAATGGCCTTTGCAACCTGACGTAAAATGGCCATTGTGAACTGACATACAATGGCCCCCGTGAACTGACATAAAATGGACCCCGTGAACTGACATAAAATGGCCATTGTGAACAGACATAAAATGGCCATTGTGAACAGACATAAAATGACTATTGTGAACTGACATACAATGGCCACTGTGAACTGACATAAAATGGCCATTGTGAACTGACATAAAATGGCCACCGTGAACTGACATTAAATGGACCCCGTGAACTGACATAAAATGGCCATTGTGAACCGACATACAATGGCCTCCATGAACTGACATAAAATGGCCATTGTGAACTGATATACAATGGCTACCGTGAATTGACATAAAATGGCCACTGTGAACTGACATAAAATGGCCATTGAGAACTGACATACAATGGCCACTGTGAACTGACATACAATGGCCCCCGTGAACTGACATAAACTGTCCATTGTGAACTGACATACAATGGACGCCATGAACTGACATACAATGGCCTCCGTGAACTGACATAAAATGGCCATTGCGAGCTGACATAAAATGGCCATCAACCGACATAAAATGGCCACCGTGAACTGACATAACATGGCCCTCGTGAACTGACATAACATGGCCCCCGTGAACCAACATGAACTGTCCACCGCAACTGAGATAAAATGGCCATTGCAAACTGACATAAAATGGCCATTGTGAACTCACATACAATGGCCACCGTGAACTGACACAAAATGGCCACCGTCAACTGAGAAAAAATGGCCATTGCAAACTGACATAAAATGGCCATTGTGAACTGACAAACAATGGCCATTGTGAACTGACATAAAAGGGCCCCCGTGAACTGACATAAACTGTCCATTGTCAACTGACATAAAATGGCCATTGTGAACTGACATAAAATGGCCATTGTGAACTGACATAAAATGGACCCCGTGAACTGACATAAAATGGCCACTGTGAACTGACATAACATGGCCCCTGTGAACCAAACATGAACTGGCAACCGCAACTGAGATAAAATGGCCATTGTGAACTGACATACAATGGCCACCATGAACTGACATAAAATGGCCATTGTGAACTGACATAAAATGGCCATTGTGAACTGACTTACAATGGCCATTGTGAACTGACATAAATTGGCCATTGAGAACTAACATAAAATGGCCATTGTGAACTGACATAAAATGGCCATTGCGACCTGACATAAAATGGCTACCGTGGACTGACAGAAAATGGCCATTGCGACCTGACATAAAAAGGCCCCCGTGAACTGACATAAAATGGCCATTGAGAACTGACATACAATGGCCATTGTGAACTGACATACAATGGCCCCCATGAACTGACATAAACTGTCCATTGTGAACTGACATACAATGGACGCCATGAACTGACATACAATGGCCATCGTGAACTGACATAAAATGGCCATTGCGAGCTGACATAAAATGGCCCCCGTCAACCGACATAAAATGACCACCGTGAACTGACATAAAATGGCCACCATGTACTGACATAAAATGGCCCCCATCGACTGTATAAAATGGCCCCCGTGAACTGACATAAAATGGCCACTGTGAACTGAGATAAAATGGCCACCGTGAACTGACATAAAATGGCCACTGTGAACACATAAAATGGCCATTGTGAACTGACATAAAATGGCCCCCGTGAACTGACATAATATGGCCACCGTGAACTGACATAACATGGCCCCCGTGAACAAACATGAACTGGTCACCGCAACTGAGATAAAATAGCCATTGCAAACTGACATAAAATGGCCATTGTGAACTCACATACAATGGCCACCGTGAACTGACACAAAATGGCCTCCGTCAACTGAGAAAAAATGGCCATTGCAAACTGACATAAAATGGCCATTGTGAACTGACATACAATGGCCATTGTGAACTGACATAAAAGGGCCCCCGTGAACTGACATAAACTGTCCATTGTGGACTGACATAAAATGGCCATTGTGAACTGACATAAAATGGCCATTGTGAACTGACATAAAATGGCCATTGTGAACTGACATAAAATGGCCATTGTGAACTGACATAAAATGGACCCCGTGAACTGACATAAAATGGCCACTGTGAACTGACATAACATGGCCCCCGTGAACCAAACATGAACTGCCACCGCAACTGAGATAAAATGGCCAGTGCAAACTGACATACAATGGCCACCGTGAACTGAGAAAAAATGGCCATTGCAAACTGACATAAATTGGCCATTGTGAACTGACATACAATGGCCAATGTGAACTGACATACAATGGCCACCATGAACTGACATAAAATGGCCATTGTGAACTGACATAAAATGGCCATTTTGAACTGACTTACAATGGCCACCGTGATCTGACATAAAATGGCCATTGTGAACTGACATAAAATGGCCATTGTGAACTAACATAAAATTGACCCCGTGAACTGACATAAAATGGCCATTGTGAACTGACATACAATGGCCCCCGTGAACTGACATAAAATGGCCAATGTGAACTGACATAAAATGGCACCCGTGAATTGACATAAAATGGCCATTGCGACCTGACATAAAATGGCTACCGTGAACTGACATACAATGGCCTTTGCGACCTTACATAAAAAGGCCCCCATGAACTGACATAAACTGTCCATTCTGAACTGACATACAATGGTTATTGCGACCTGACATAAAATGGCCCCCGTGAACTGACATAAACTGTCCATTGCGACCTGACAAAAAATGGCCCCTGTGAACTGACATAAACTGTCCATTGTGAACTGACATACAATGGCCTTTGCGACCTGACATAAAATGGCCCCCGTGAACTGACATAAAATGGCCATTGTGAACTGACATAAACTGTCCATTGTGAACTGACATAAAATGGCCATTGCGACCTGACATAAAATGGCCCCCGTGAACTGACATAAAATGGCCATTGTGAACTGACATAAACTGTCCATTCTGAACTGACATACAATGGCCATTGCGACCTGACCTAAAAAGGCCCCCGTGAACTGACATGAACTGTCCATTGTTAACTGACATAAAATGGCTATTGTGAACTGTCATAAAATGGCTCCCGTGAACCGACATAAAATGGCCACCGTGAACTGACATACAATGGCCATTGTGAACTGACATACTAATGGCTATCGCGAACTGATGTAAAATGGCCACCGTGAACTGACATAAAATGGCTCCCGTGAACTGACAGAAAATGGCCGACTGCTGGTTGTGGATTTTGTTTTGGCAGAGTCCCAGAGAGAGACGCAGAGACGCAGAGACCGAGAGAGATGGAGAGGGGAGAACACCCTCCCCCCCCCCCCCCCCACCGAGAGAGATGGAGAGGGGAGAACAGCCTCCCCCCACCGAGAGAGATGGAGAAGGGGAACCCCCCCCCACCGAGAGAGATGGAGAAGGGGAACCCCCCCCCCCACCGAGAGAGATGGAGAAGGGGAACCCCCCCCACACCGAGAGAGATGGAGTGGGTGGAACCCCCCTCCCCCCACCGAGAGAGATGGAGAAGGAGACCCCCCACAAAGCGTGATGGAGAAGGGGGAACCCCCCCACAGAGACAGATGGAGAAGGAGACCCCCCACAAAGCGTGATGGAGAAGGGGGAACCCCACCCCCACCGAGAGAGAGATGGAGAGGGTGGAACCCCCCCCCCACCGGGAGAGATGGAGAGGGGGGAACTCCCCCTCCACCGAGAGAGATGGAGAGGGTGGACCCCCGCCCCCGCCGAGAGAGATGGAGAGGGGGGAACCCTGCCCCCACCAAGAGAGATGGAGAGGGTGGACCCCCCCCCCGCCGAGAGAGATGGAGAGGGGAGAACTCCCCCTCCACCGAGAGAGATGGAGAGGGTGGACCCCCCCCCACCGAGAGAGATGGAGAGGGTGGACCCCCCCCCACCGAGAGAGATGGAGAGGGTGGACCCCCCGCCGAGAGAGATGGAGAGGGGAGAACTCCCCCTCCACCGAGAGAGATGGAGAGGGTGGAATCACCCCACCCCCCACCGGGAGAGATGGAGAGGGGGGAACTCCCCCTCCACCGAGAGAGATGGAGAGAGGGGACCCCACACCGAGTGAGATGGAGAGGGGGGACTCCCCCAGCGAGAGAGATGGAGAGGCGGGAACCCCCCACCCACCGAGAGAGATGGAGAGGCGGGAACCCCCCACCCACCGAGAGAGATGGAGAGGGTGGACCCCCCCCCCCCCCCCGCCGAGAGAGATGGAGGGAGGTCCCCCCCTCCACCGAGAGAGATGTAGAGGGGGGACGCCCCACCGAGAGAGATGGAGAGGGGGGACTCCCCCACCGAGAGAGATGGAGAGGGGGGACCCCCCCCCAACGAGAGAGATGTAGAGGGGGGACCCCCCACCGAGAGAGATGGAGAGGGGGGACTCCCTCACCGAGAGAGATGGAGAGGGGGATCCCGCCCCCCCCCCCCCCCACCGAGACGGAGAGGAAAACTGCAGGGGATGGGCACAATGGAAATGTGGAGCTTGTTCAAGGAACAGCTACTGCGTGTCCTTGATAAGTATGTACCTGTCAGGCAGGGAGGAAGTGGTCGAGCAAGGGAACCGTGATTTACTAAGGCAGTCGAAACACTTGTCAAGAGGAAGAAGGAAGGAGGCGTATGTAAAGATGAGACATGAAGGTTCAGTAAGGGCGCTCGAGAGTTACAAGTTAGCTAGGAAGGACCTAAAGAGGGAGCTAAGAAGAGTCAGGAGGGGACATGAGAAGTCTTTGGCAGGTAGGATCAAGGATAACCCTAAAGCTTTCTATAGATATGATGTGGAGATGCCGGCGTTGGACTGGGGTGAGCACAGTACGAAGTCTTACAACACCAGGTTAAAGTCCAACAGGTTTGTTTCGATGTCACTAACTTTCGGAGCGCTGCTCCTTCCTCAGGTGAATGAAGAGGTCTGTTCCAGAAACATATGTACAGACAAATTCAAAGATGCCAAACAATGCTAGGAATGCGAGCATTAGCAGGTGATTAAATCTTTACAGATCCAGAGATGGGGTAACCCCAGGTTAAAGAGATGTGAATTGTACCAAGCCAGGACAGTTGGTACGATTTCGCAGGCCAGACAGTGGGGGATGAATGTAATGCGACATGAAGCCCAGGTCCCGGTTGAGGCCGCACTCATGTGTGCGGAACTTGGCTATAAGTTTCTGCTCGGCGATTCTGCGTTGTCGCGGGTCCTGAAGGCCGCCTTGGAGAACGCTTAACCGGAGATCAGAGGCTGAATGCCCTTGACTGCTGAAGTGTTCCCCGACTGGAAGGGAACATTCCTGCCTGGTGATTGTTGCGCGATGTCCGTTCATTATAGATATGTCAGGTTTCTATAGATATGTCAGGAATAAAAGAATGACTAGGGTAAGAGTAGGGCCAGTCAAGGACAGTAGTGGGAAGTTGTGCTTGGAGTCCGAGGAGATAGGCGAGGTGCTATATGAATATTTTTCATCACTATTCACACAGCAAAAAGACAATGTTGACGAGGAGAATACTGAGATTCAGGCTACTATACTAGAAGGGCTTGATGTTCATAAGGAGGAGGTGTTAACTATTCTGGAAAGGGTGAAAATTGATAAGCCCCCTGGGCCGGATACGAATTATCCTAGGATTCTCTGGGAAGCTAGGGAGGAGATTACAGAGCCTTTGGCTTTGATCTTTAAGTCATCTTTGTCAACAGGAATAGTGCCAGAAGACTGGAGGATAGCAAATGTTGTCCCCTTGTTCAAGAAGGAGAGTAGAGACAACCCCGGTAAATATAGACCAGTCAGCCTAACTTCTGTTGTGGGCAAAATCTTGGAAAGGTTTATAAGAGATAGGGTGCATAATCATCTGGAAAGGAATAATTTGATTAGACATAGTCAACACGGTTTCGTGAAGGGTCGGTTGCGCCTCACAAACCATATAGGGTTCTTTGAGAAGGTGAGAAATAGGTGGATGAGGGTAAAGCAGTTGATGTGGTGTATATGGATTTCAGTAAAGCATTTGACAAGGTTCCCCACGGTAGGCTACTGCAGAAAATACGGAAGCATGGGATTCAGGGAGATTTAGCAGTTTGGATCAGAAATTGGCTACCTGGAAGAAGACAAAGGGTGGTGGTTGATGGGAAGTGTTCAGACTGGAGTCCAGTTACTAGTGGTGCACCACAAGGATCTGTTTTGGGTCCACTGCTATTTGTCATTTTTATAAATGACCTGGAGGAGGGCGTAGAAGGATGGGTGAGTAAATTTGCAGATGACACTAAAGTCGGTGGAGTTGTGGACAGTGCGGAAGGATGTTACAAGTTACAGAGGGACATAGATAAGCTGCAGCGCTGGTCTGAGAGGTGGCAAATGGAGTTTAATGCAGAAAAGTGTGAGGTGATTCATTTAGGAAGGAATAACAGGAAGACAGAGTACTGGGCTAATGGTAAGATTCTTGGCAGTGTGGATGAGCAGAGAGATCTCGGTGTGCATATACATAGATCCCTGAAAGTTGCCACTCAGGTTGAGAGGGTTGTTAAGAAGGCGTACGGTGTGTTAGCTTTTATTGGTAGAGTGTCTGAGTTTCGGAGCCATGAGGTCATGTTGCAGCTGTACAAAACTCTGGTGCGGCCGCATTTGGAGAATTGCATGCAATTCTGGTCGCCGCATTATAGGAAGGATGTGGCAGCATTGGAAGGGTGCAGAGGAGATTTACCAGAATGTTGCCTGGTATGGAGGGAAGATCTTATGAGGAAAGGCTGAGGGACTTGAGGCTGTTTTCGATAGAGAGAAGAAGGTTAAGAGGTGACTTAATTGAGGCATACAAGATGATCAGAGGATTGGATAGGGTGGACAGTGAGAGCCTTTTTCCTCGGATGGTGATGTCTAGCACGAGGGGACATAGCTTTAAATTGAGGGGAGATAGATATAGGACAGATGTCAGAGGTACGTTCTTTACTCAGAGGGTAGTAAGGGCGTGGAATGCCCTGCCTGCAACAGTAGTGGACTCGCCAACACTAAGGGCATTCAAATGGTCATTGGATAGACATATGGACGATAAGGGAATAGTGTAGATGGGCTTTAGAGTGGTTTCACAGGTCGGCGCAACATCGAGGGCCGAAGGGCCTGTAATGCGCCGTAATGTTCTATGAGAGAGATGGAGAGGGGGTAACACCCCCCGCCCACCGAGAGTGATGGAGAGTGGGGACCCCCCACCGAGAGAGACGGAGAGGGGGGACCCCCCCCCCCCCACCGAGAGGGTTGGAGAGGGGGGAACCCCCACCCCACCGAGAGATATGGAGAGGGGGGAACCCCCCCCACCGAGAGAGGTGGAGAGGGGGAATCCCCCCACACCGAGAGATGGAGGGGGGAATCCCCCCCCCCACCGAGAGTTGTGGAGAGGGGGGAACCCCAACCCCCACTGAGAGGGATGGAGAGGGGGACCCCCCCTCCACCGAGAGAGATCAAGAGGGGGGGACCCCCCCCCACCGAGAGGGATGGAGAGGGGGAAGCCCCCCACCGAGTGAGAAGGAGAGGGGGGAAGCCCCCCACCAGGAGGGATGGAGAGGGGGGAACCCCCACCCCCACCGAGAGAGATGGAGTGGGGGAACCACCACCCCCACCGAGAGGGATGGAGAGGGGGGAACCCCCACCGAGAGAGATGGAGAGGGGGAGCCACCTCCCCACCGAGAGGGATGGAGAGGGGGGATCCCCCCTACCGAGAGGGATGGAGAGGGGGAAACCCCCCCCCACTGAGATGGATGGAGAGGGGGGAACCCCCCCCCACCGAGAAAGATGGAGAGGGGGAACCACCTCCCACCGAGAGGGATGGAGAGGGGGAAACCCCCCCCCCCACTGAGATGGATGGAGAGGGGGGAACCCCCCCCACCGAGAAAGATGGAGAGGGGGAACCACCTCCCACCGAGAGGGATGGAGAGGGGGTCCGCCCCCCCACCGAGAGAGATGGAGAGGGGTGAACCCCCGCCCCACCACCGAGAGAGATGGAGAGGGGGGAACCCCCCCCCCACCGAGAGAGATGGAGAGGGGTGAACCCCCGCCCCACCACCGAGAGAGATGGAGAGGGGGGAACCCCCCCCCACCGAGAGAGATGGAGAGGGGTGAACCCCCGCCCCACCACCGAGAGAGATGGAGAGGGGGGAACCCCCCCCCCCACAGAGAGAGATGGAGGGGGGAATCCCCCCACACCGAGAGAGATGGAGAGGGGGGAACCCTCACCCCACCGAGAGAGATGGGGAGGGGGACCCCCCCCCCACCGAGAGGGATGGAGAGGGGGACCCCTCCCCCCACCGAGAGAGATGGGGAGGGGGAACCCCCCCCCCCAATTCACTGAAAGAACACGGCTGAAACCGATGGAGGGAGAAAAGAAAGGGGGGGTAAGGGGGTAAACAAGGAGCAGGGGGGGTCACACACCAGGTCGGCCCCGAAGGGCATCACGGAGGGTCTGCGGGGGAGAGAGGGGAAGGGTTAGGGAAAGGGGGGTTCGGGGGGGGGGCAGACACGCCGAACTGAACGGCAACAGTTTGTAACGATAGAAACGTAAGAGAAAGCCTTTTCACTCTCTGAGAAATGTAAACTAGCCGCAATGCACAGAATTGTGGAAACGGCAATAAAAAGATTTTTACAATAAATTCAGAGCCCTGTTCAGTTTTTCCAATTCAGGGGCAACTTAGCGTGGCCCATCCACCTGCCCTGCACATCTTTGGGTTGTGGGGGTGAAACACACGCAGACACAGGGAGAATGTGCAAACCCCACACGGACAGTGACCCAGAGCCGGGACTGAACAGTGGTTAGCACTGCTGCCTCACAGCTACAGGATCCCAGGTTCGATTCCCGGCTTGGGTCACTGTCTGTGCGGAGTCTGGACATCCTCCCCGTGTCTGCGTGGGCTTCCTCCGGGTGCTCCGGTTTCCTCCCACCGCCCAAAGACGTGCAGGTTAGGTGGGTTGGCCGTGATAAATCCAAATTGCCCACAGTATCTAAAGATGTTCAGGTTAGGTGGGGTGACAGCGACGGGGTAGGGGAGTGGGCCTAGGTATGGCGCTCTCTTCAGGGTTCACACTGCCTCTGTCATTATTGTTTACACCTACAATGCTGCCAAACTTTCTATCAAACTTTCTATCTCATTATCTTCAATCAGTACTCAACAAAGTCAAACTGAGACACACAGATACACACACACACACACACACACACACAGACACACACACACACACACACAGGCACACACACAGACTGCAATGAAGTTACTAAGAAAAGTCCCTAGTCTCCAAACTCTGGCGCCTGTTCGGGTACACTGAGGGCGAATACATAATGTCCAATTCACCAAACAGCACGTCCTTCGGGACGTCAGGGGGGAAACCGGAGCACCCGGGAGAAACCCACGCGGACAAGCGGAGAACGTGCAGACTCCGCACAGACTGTGACCCAAGCTGGGATTCGACCTGGGGCTCTGGAGCTGTGAGGCCGCAGTGCTAACCACTGTGCTACCGTGTAACTTCCAGTGCCGCCTAAAGAATGCCACACATAACCCCCCCCGCCCCCCCCCCAACACACACACACGTGTACAGAAACACAGATACTCAAACTCAGACAGACTGGGTCAATACATCTTTCAAATGGAGCGAGATCCATTCTCCACCTTTAACTTGGAGAGGTGTATCTGGCCTGTGTGTGACCCAAGTCACACACTGACCCTGAACATCCTCACAGCAGCTTGGGGACAGATAATTCTGAAGCACTTTTCATAACCTTTGGGTATCACAAACTGTTTCACAGGCAATGGAGCGCTTTTGAAAGGTGGTAATTTAGGAAATGGACCAGCTAATTTCAGCGAGAGAGAGACAGAGACACAGAAACAGGATGAGATTGTGCTGTACAAGTTTCAGAGCTGTCACTGAGACACACACGAGATGTACAATATCAATTATTATTCTGAAGCATTTTGATTAAATCAGCCCTGAGACTGAATTCCAGTGTTTCAGAGTCAAGCTTCATCTCCACTGCCCATCAAACACTCACAACACAAATACTGTCTGGGGTTAAATACAGAGTCAAAATCCCTCTGTCCTGTCGAAGGAATTTTTCATTGCAGATAATTATTTTTATTTTTTGGAAAAGCAGAACTCAAATTGCACCGAATCCCAGGGTGGACTCTTGTTTATTTCAGCCCTTCACATTCAAACGTGAAGTTTAAGCTCCGATTATAGGTGTCTGCTTGTCTCTGTCTGTGTATTCAATGTTCCTGTAGCTTATTCACTTGTCTGAAGTATTTGTATAACAGGCCTTGGTTAATCAATCCTTTCTCACAGCACATGGAAGTTGTGAAACTTCAAGGCTCTCAGTCTAATGTAGTTAAAAAACAACTGCTTCCTTTGATCCTCAATCCATTTCCCAACCCGAAATAGATCTCACACATTTCCATAATGCAGGAATATCTCCATCAAAACTTCTAATCAGTTCCCCATACACTTGATAAACTTGCCTGTGTGAAGTAAATTCCACTGACAGATTCCGAAAGCTGCACAGAGCAATGACTGCTTATTTTAAACTTTGAAATGAAACTATTTTAACTTGTCCATCAGTCCTATTAAACAGAAATGTTGTCCCTGTGGGCTGACAGTCTCTCAGCAAGATTGAAACATTGAGGGACCCCGCGTCCTGCATTTGACAACATTTGTGGCACTTCCACAATCTACGATACATTGCTGTCTGTATTGTGTGAATCCAGCTGTGAAATATCTGTCCAGTTTAAACTTCCACTGTTTCCGCCTTCTCATCATTGATAAAGATCACGGTTTGATCACCCCTCTGCCTGAGGTGGGACTGGGACCATCCAGGGCTGCACGCCCGGCCTCCTGCCCTACCACCCCTCTGCCTGAGGTGGGACTGGGACCATCCAGGGCTGCAGGCCCAGCCTCCTGTCCTCCCACCCCTCTGCCTGAGGTGGGCGTGGGACCATCCAGGGCTGCAGGCCCGGCCTCCTGTCCTCCCACCCCTCTGCCTGAGGTGGGAGTGGGACCATCCAGGGCTGCAGGCCCGGCCTCCTGTCCTCCCACCCCTCTGCCTGAGGTGGGACTGGGACCATCCAGGGCTGCAGGCCCAGCCTCCTGTCCTCCCACCCCTCTGCCTGAGGTGGGCGTGGGACCATCCAGGGCTGCAGGCCCGGCCTCCTGTCCTCCCACCCCTCTGCCTGAGGTGGGAGTGTGACCACCCAGGGCTGCAGGCCCACCCTCATGTCCTCCCACCCCTCTGCCTGAGGTGGGACTGTGACCATCCAGGACTGCAGGCCCAGCCTCCTCTCCTCCCACCCCTCTGCCTGAGGTGGGAGTGGGACCATCCAGGGCTGCAGGCCCGGCCTCCTGTCCTTCCACCCCTCTGCCTGAGGTGGGAGTGTGACAATCCAGGCTGCAGGCCCAGCCTCCTGTCCTCCCAACCCTCTGCCTGAGGTGAGAGTGGGACCAACCAGGCTGCAGGCCCAGCCTCCTGTCCTCCCACCCCTCTGCCTGAGGTGGGAGTGGGACCATCCAGGGCTGCAGGCCCGGCCTCCTGTCCTCCCACCCCTCTGCCTGAGGTGGGAGTGGGACCATCCAGGGCTGCAGACCCAGCCTCCTGTCCTCCCAGACCTCTGCCTGAGGTGGGACTGGGGCCATCCAGGGATGCAGGTCTGGCCTCCTGTCCTCCCACCCCTCTGCCTGAGGTGGGAGTGAGACCATCCAGGACTGCAGGCCCGGCTTCATGTCGTCCCACCCTTCTGCCTGAGGTGGGAGTGGGACCGCCTATGGCTGCAGGCCCAGCCACCTGTCCTCGCACCCATCTGCCTGATTTGGGACTGGGACCATCCAGGGCGGCAGGCCCAGCCTCCTGTCCTCCCACCCCTCTGCCTGAGGTGGGACTGGGACCATCCAGGGCGGCAGGCCCAGCCTCCTGTCCTCCCACCCGTCTGCCTGAGGTGGGCGTGGGACCATCCAGGGCTGCAGGCCCAGCCTCCTGTCCTCCCACCCCTCTGCCTGAGGTGGGAATGGGACCATCCAGGGCTGCAGGCCCAGCCTCCTCTCCTACCAACCCTCTGCCTGAGGTGGGAGCGGGACCATCCAGGGCTGCAGGCCCAGCCTCCTGTCCTCCCACCCCTCTGCCTGAGGTGGTCGTGGGACCATCCAGGGCTGCAGGCCCGGCCTCCTGTCCTCCCACCCCTCTGCCTGAGGTGGGAGTGGGACCATCCAGGGCTGCAGGCCCGGCCTCCTGTCCTCCCACCCCTCTGCCTGAGGTGGGACTGGGACCATCCACAGCTGCAGGCCCAGCCTCCTGTCCTCACACCCCTCTGCCTGAGGTGGGAGTGGGACCATCCAGGGCTGCAGGCCCAGTCTCCTGTCCTCCCACCCCTCTGCCTGAGGTGGGAGTGGGACCATCCAGGGCTGCAGGCCCGGCCTCCTGTCCTCCCAACCCTCTGTCTGAGGTGGGTGTGGGACCATCCAGGGCTGCAGGCACGGCCTCCTGTCCTCCCACCCCTCTGCCTGAGGTGGGAGTGGGACCATCCAGGGCTGCAGGCCCGGCCTCCTGTCCTCCCACCCCTCTGCCTGAGGTGGGACAGGGACCATCAAGGGCTGCAGGCACGGCCTCCTGTCCTCCCACCCCTCTGCCTGAGGTGGGAGTGGGACCATCCAGGGCTGCAGGCCCGGCCTCCTGTCCTCCCACCCCTCTGCCTGAGGTGGGACTGGGACCATCCAGGGCTGCAGGCCCAGCCTCCTGTCCTCCCACCCCTCTTCCTGAGGTGGGACCATCCAGGGCTGCAGGCCCGGCCTCCTGTCCTCCCACCCCTCTGCCTGAGGTGAGAGTGGGACCATCCAGGGCTGCAGGCCCGGCCTCCTGTCCTCCCACCCCTCTGCCTGAGGTGGGACTGGGACCATCCAGGGCTGCAGGCCCAGCCTCCTGTCCTCCCACCCCTCTTCCTGAGGTGGGACCATCCAGGGATGCCGGCCCAGCCTCCTGTCCCCCACCCCTCTGCCTGAGGTGGGACTGGGACCATCCAGGATTGCAGGCCCGGCCTCCTGTCCTCCCACTCCTCTGCCTGAGGTGGGACTGGGAGAATCCAGGCTGCAGGCCCAGCCTCCTGTCCCCCACCCCTCTGCCTGAGGTGGGTGGGACCATCCAGAGCTGCAGGCCCGGCCTCCTGTCCTCCAACCCCAATGCTGGAGGTGGACTGGGACCATCCGGGGCTGCAGGCCCAGCCTCCTGTCCTCTCACCCGTCTGCCTGAGGTGGGAGTGGGACCATACAGGGCTGCAGCCCCGGCCTCCTGTCCTCTCACCCCTCTGCCTGAGGTGGGAGTGGGACCATCCAGGGCTGCAGGACCGGCCTCCTGTCCTCGCACCCCTTTGCCTGAGGTGGGAGTGGGACCATCCAGGGCTGCAGGCCCGGCCTCCTATCCTCCCACTCCTCTGCCTGAGGTGGGAGTGGGACCGCCTGGGGCTGCAGGCCCAGCCTCCTGTCCTCCCGCCCCTCTGCCTGAGGTGGGAGTGGGACCATCCAGGGCTGCAGGCCCAGCCTCTTGTCCTCCCACCCCTCTGCCTGAGGTGGGAGTGGGACCATCCGGGGCTGCAGGCCCAGTCTCCTGTCCTCCCACCCGTCTGCCTGAGGTGGGACTGGGACCATCCAGAGCTGCAGGCCCGGCCTCCTGTCCTCCCACCCCTCTGCCTGAGGTGGGACTGGGACCATCCACAGCTGCAGGCCCAGCCTCCTGTCCTCCCACCCCTCTGCCTGAGGTGGGAGTGGGACCATCCAGGGCTGCAGGCCCAGTCTCCTGTCCTCCCACCCCTCTGCCTGAGGTGGGAGTGGGACCATCCAGGGCTGCAGGCCCGGCCTCCTGTCCTCCCACACCTCTGTCTGAGGTGGGTGTGGGACCATCCAGGGCTGCAGGCACGGCCTCCTGTCCTCCCACCCCTCTGCCTGAGGTGGGAGTGGGACCATCCAGGGCTGCAGGCCCGGCCTCCTGTCCTCCCACCCCTCTGCCTGAGGTGGGACAGGGACCATCAAGGGCTGCAGGCCCGGCCTCCTGTCCTCCCACCCCTCTGCCTGAGGTTGGAGTGGGACCATCCAGGGGTGCAGGCCCGGCCTCCTGTCCTCCCACCCCTCTGCCTGAGGTGGGACTGGGACCATCCAGGGCTGCAGGCCCAGCCTCCTGTCCTCCCACCCCTCTTCCTGAGGTGGGACCATCCAGGGCTGCAGGCCCGGCCTCCTGTCCTCCCACCCCTCTGCCTGAGGTGGGAGTGGGACCATCCAGGGCTGCAGGCCCGGCCTCCTGTCCTCCCACCCCTCTGCCTGAGGTGGGACTGGGACCATCCAGGGCTGCAGGCCCAGCCTCCTGTCCTCCCACCCCTCTTCCTGAGGTGGGACCATCCAGGGATGCCGGCCCAGCCTCCTGTCCCTCACCCCTCTGCCTGAGGTGGGACTGGGATCATCCAGGATTGCAGGCCCGGCCTCCTGTCCTCCCACTCCTCTGCCTGAGGTGGGACTGGGACCGTCCAGGCTGCAGGCCCAGCCTCCTGTCCCCCACCCCTCTGCCTGAGGTGGGTGGGACCATCCAGAGCTGCAGGCCCGGCCTCCTGTCCTCCAACCCCAATGCTTGAGGTGGACTGGGACCATCCGGGGCTGCAGGCCCAGCCTCCTGTCCTCTCACCCGTCTGCCTGAGGTGGGAGTGGGACCATACAGGGCTGCAGCCCCGGCCTCCTGTCCTCTCACCCCTCTGCCTGAGGTGGGAGTGGGACAATCCAGGCTGCAGGCCCAGCCTCCTGTCCTCCCAACCCTCTGCCTGAGGTGAGAGTGGGACCAACCAGGCTGCAGGCCCAGCCTCCTGTCCTCCCACCCCTCTGCCTGAGGTGGGAGTGGGACCATCCAGGGCTGCAATCCCGGCCTCCTGTCCTCCCACCCCTCTGCCTGAGGTGGGAGTGGGACCATCCAGGGCTGCAGACCCAGCCTCCTGTCCTCCCAGACCTCTGCCTGAGGTGGGACTGGGGCCATCCAGGGATGCAGGTCCGGCCTCCTGTCCTCCCACCCCTCTGCCTGAGGTGGGAGTGAGACCATCCAGGACTGCAGGCCCGGCTTCATGTCGTCCCACCCCTCTGCCTGAGGTGGGAGTGGGACCGCCTATGGCTGCAGGCCCAGCCACCTGTCCTCGCACCCATCTGCCTGATTTGGGACTGGGACCATCCAGGGCGGCAGGCCCAGCCTCCTGTCCTCCCACCCCTCTGCCTGAGGTGGGACTGGGACCATCCAGGGCGGCAGGCCCAGCCTCCTGTCCTCCCACCCCTCTGCTTGAGGTGGGCGTGGGACAATCCAGGGCTGCAGGCCCAGCCTCCTGTCCTCCCACCCCTCTGCCTGAGGTGGGAATGGGACCATCCAGGGCTGCAGGCCCAGCCTCCTGTCCTCCCATCCCTCTGCCTGAGGTGGGAGTGGGACCATCGAGGGTTGCAGGCCCGGCCTCCTGTCCTCCCAACCCTCTGCCTGAGGTGGGCGTGGGACCATCCAGGGCTGCAGGCCCGGCCTCCTGTCCTCCCACCCCTCTGCCTGAGGTGGGAGTGGGACCATCCAGGGCTGCAGGCCCGGCCTCCTGTCCTCCCACCCCTCTGCCTGAGGTGGGACTGGGACCATCCACAGCTGCAGGCCCAGCCTCCTGTCCTCCCACCCCTCTGCCTGAGGTGGGAGTGGGACCATCCAGGGCTGCAGGCCCAGGCTCCTGTCCTCCCACCCCTCTGCCTGAGGTGGGAGTGGGACCATCCAGGGCTGCAGGCACGGCCTCCTGTCCTCCCACCCCTCTGCCTGAGGTGGGAGTGGGACCATCCAGGGCTGCAGGCCCGGCCTCCAGTCCTCCCACCCCTCTGCCTGAGGTGGGACAGGGACCATCAAGGGCTGCAGGCCCGGCCTCCTGTCCTCCCACCCCTCTGCCTGAGGTGGGAGTGGGACCATCCAGGGCTGCAGGCCCGGCCTCCTGTCCTCCCACCCCTCTGCCTGAGGTGGGACTGGGACCATCCAGGGCTGCAGGCCCAGCCTCCTGTCCTCCCACCCCTCTTCCTGAGGTGGGACCAACCAGGGCTGCAGGCCCGGCCTCCTGTCCTCCCACCCCTCTGCCTGAGGTGGGAGTGGGACCATCCAGGGCTGCAGGCCCGGCCTCCTGTCCTCCCACCCCTCTGCCTGAGGTGGGACTGGGACCATCCAGGGCTGCAGGCCCAGCCTCCTGTCTTCCCACCCCTCTTCCTGAGGTGGGACCATCCAGGGATGCCGGCCCAGCCTCCTGTCCCCCAACCCCTCTGCCTGAGGTGGGACTGGGACCATCCAGGATTGCAGGCCCGGCCTCCTGTCCTCCCACTCCTCTGCCTGAGGTGGGACTGGGACCATCCAGGCTGCAGGCCCAGCCTCCTGTCCCCCACCCCTCTGCCTGAGGTGGGTGGGACCATCCAGAGCTGCAGGCCCGGCCTCCTGTCCTCCAACCCCAATGCTTGAGGTGGACTGGGACCATCCGGGGCTGCAGGCCCAGCCTCCTGTCCTCTCACCCGTCTGCCTGAGGTGGGAGTGGGACCATACAGGGCTGCAGCCCCGGCCTCCTGTCCTCTCACCCCTCTGCCTGAGGTGGGAGTGGGACGATCCAGGGCTGCAGGACCGGCCTCCTGTCCTCGCACCCCTTTGCCTGAGGTGGGAGTGGGACCATCCAGGGCTGCAGGCCCGGCCTCCTATCCTCCCACTCCTCTGCCTGAGGTGGGAGTGGGACCGCCTGGGGCTGCAGGCCCAGCCTCCTGTCCTCCCGCCCCTCTGCCTGAGGTGGGAGTGGGACCATCCAGGGCTGCAGGCCCAGCCTCTTGTCCTCCCACCCCTCTGCCTGAGGTGGGAGTGGGACCATCCGGGGCTGCAGGCCCAGTCTCCTGTCCTCCCACCCGTCTGCCTGAGGTGGGACTGGGACCATCCAGAGCTGCAGGCCCGGCCTCCTGTCCTCCCACCCCTCTGCCTGAGGTGGGACTGGGACCATCCACAGCTGCAGGCCCAGCCTCCTGTCCTCCCACCCCTCTGCCTGAGGTGGGAGTGGGACCATCCAGGGCTGCAGGCCCAGTCTCCTGTCCTCCCACCCCTCTGCCTGAGGTGGGAGTGGGACCATCCAGGGCTGCAGGCCCGGCCTCCTGTCCTCCCACCCCTCTGTCTGAGGTGGGTGTGGGACCATCCAAGGCTGCAGGCACGGCCTCCTGTCCTCCCACCCCTCTGCCTGAGGTGGGAGTGGGACCATCCAGGGCTGCAGGCCCGGCCTCCTGTCCTCCCACCCCTCTGCCTGAGGTGGGACAGGGACCATCAAGGGCTGCAGGCCCGGCCTCCTGTCCTCCCACCCCTCTGCCTGAGGTGGGAGTGGGACCATCCAGGGCTGCAGGCCCGGCCTCCTGTCCTCCCACCCCTCTGCCTGAGGTGGGACTGGGACCATCCAGGGCTGCAGGCCCAGCCTCCTGTCCTCCCACCCCTCTTCCTGAGGTGGGACCATCCAGGGCTGCAGGCCCGGCCTCCTGTCCTCCCACCCCTCTGCCTGGGGTGGGAGTGGGACCATCCAGGGCTGCAGGCCCGGCCTCCTGTCCTCCCACCCCTCTGCCTGAGGTGGGACTGGGACCATCCAGGGCTGCAGGCCCAGCCTCCTGTCCTCCCACCCCTCTTCCTGAGGTGGGACCATCCAGGGATGCCGGCCCAGCCTCCTGTCCCCCACCCCTCTGCCTGAGGTGGGACTGGGACCATCCAGGATTGCAGGCCCGGCCTCCTGTCCTCCCACTCCTCTGCCTGAGGTGGGACTGGGACCATCCAGGCTGCAGGCCCAGCCTCCTGTCCCCCACCCCTCTGCCTGAGGTGGGTGGGACCATCCAGAGCTGCAGGCCCGGCCTCCTGTCCTCCAACCCCAATGCTTGAGGTGGACTGGGACCATCCGGGGCTGCAGGCCCAGCCTCCTGTCCTCTCACCCGTCTGCCTGAGGTGGGAGTGGGACCATACAGGGCTGCAGCCCCGGCCTCCTGTCCTCTCACCCCTCTGCCTGAGGTGGGAGTTGGACCATCCAGGGCTGCAGGACCGGCCTCCTGTCCTCGCACCCCTTTGCCTGAGGTGGGAGTGGGACCATCCAGGGCTGCAGGCCCGGCCTCCTATCCTCCCACTCCTCTGCCTGAGGTGGGAGTGGGACCGCCTGGGGCTGCAGGCCCAGCCTCCTGTCCTCCCGCCCCTCTGCCTGAGGTGGGAGTGGGACCATCCAGGGCTGCAGGCCCAGCCTCTTGTCCTCCCACCCGTCTGCCTGAGGTGGGACTGGGACCATGCAGAGCTGCAGGCCCGGCCTCCTGTCCTCCCACCCCTCTGCCTGAGGTGGGACTGGGACCATCCGGGGCTGCAGGCCCGGCCTCCTGTCCTCCCACCCCTCTGTCTGAGGTGGGAGTGGGACCATCCAGGGCTGCAGGCCCGGCCTCCTGTCCTCCCACCCCTCTGCCTGAGGTGGGACTGGGACCATCCAGGGCTGCATGCCCGGCCTCCTGTCCTCCCACCCCTCTGTCTGAGGTGGGAGTGGGACCATCCAGGGCTGCAGGCCCGGCCTCCTGTCCTCCCACCCCTCTGTCTGAGGTGGGAGTGGGACCATCCAGGGCTGCAGGCCCAGCCTCCTGCCCTCCCACCCCTCTGTCTGAGGTGGGAGTGGGACCATCCAGGGCTGCAGGCCCGGCCTCCTGTCCTCCCACCCCTCTGTCTGAGGTGGGAGTGGGACCATCCAGGGCTGCAGGCCCAGTCTCCTGTCCTCCCACCCCTCTGCCTGAGGTGGGAGTGGGACCATCCAGGGCTGCAGGCCCGGCCTCCTGTCCTCCCACCCCTCTGTCTGAGGTGGGTGTGGGACCATCCAAGGCTGCAGGCACGGCCTCCTGTCCTCCCACCCCTCTGCCTGAGGTGGGAGTGGGACCATCCAGGGCTGCAGGCCCGGCCTCCTGTCCTCCCACCCCTCTGCCTGAGGTGGGACAGGGACCATCAAGGGCTGCAGGCCCGGCCTCCTGTCCTCCCACCCCTCTGCCTGAGGTGGGAGTGGGACCATCCAGGGCTGCAGGCCCGGCCTCCTGTCCTCCCACCCCTCTGCCTGAGGTGGGACTGGGACCATCCAGGGCTGCAGGCCCAGCCTCCTGTCCTCCCACCCCTCTTCCTGAGGTGGGACCATCCAGGGCTGCAGGCCCGGCCTCCTGTCCTCCCACCCCTCTGCCTGGGGTGGGAGTGGGACCATCCAGGGCTGCAGGCCCGGCCTCCTGTCCTCCCACCCCTCTGCCTGAGGTGGGACTGGGACAATCCAGGGCTGCAGGCCCAGCCTCCTGTCCTCCCACCCCTCTTCCTGAGGTGGGACCATCCAGGGATGCCGGCCCAGCCTCCTGTCCCCCACCCCTCTGCCTGAGGTGGGACTGGGACCATCCAGGATTGCAGGCCCGGCCTCCTGTCCTCCCACTCCTCTGCCTGAGGTGGGACTGGGACCATCCAGGCTGCAGGCCCAGCCTCCTGTCCCCCACCCCTCTGCCTGAGGTGGGTGGGACCATCCAGAGCTGCAGGCCCGGCCTCCTGTCCTCCAACCCCAATGCTTGAGGTGGACTGGGACCATCCGGGGCTGCAGGCCCAGCCTCCTGTCCTCTCACCCGTCTGCCTGAGGTGGGAGTGGGACCATACAGGGCTGCAGCCCCGGCCTCCTGTCCTCTCACCCCTCTGCCTGAGGTGGGAGTTGGACCATCCAGGGCTGCAGGACCGGCCTCCTGTCCTCGCACCCCTTTGCCTGAGGTGGGAGTGGGACCATCCAGGGCTGCAGGCCCGGCCTCCTATCCTCCCACTCCTCTGCCTGAGGTGGGAGTGGGACCGCCTGGGGCTGCAGGCCCAGCCTCCTGTCCTCCCGCCCCTCTGCCTGAGGTGGGAGTGGGACCATCCAGGGCTGCAGGCCCAGCCTCTTGTCCTCCCACCCGTCTGCCTGAGGTGGGACTGGGACCATGCAGAGCTGCAGGCCCGGCCTCCTGTCCTCCCACCCCTCTGCCTGAGGTGGGACTGGGACCATCCGGGGCTGCAGGCCCGGCCTCCTGTCCTCCCACCCCTCTGTCTGAGGTGGGAGTGGGACCATCCAGGGCTGCAGGCCCGGCCTCCTGTCCTCCCACCCCTCTGCCTGAGGTGGGACTGGGACCATCCAGGGCTGCATGCCCGGCCTCCTGTCCTCCCACCCCTCTGTCTGAGGTGGGAGTGGGACCATCCAGGGCTGCAGGCCCGGCCTCCTGTCCTCCCACCCCTCTGTCTGAGGTGGGAGTGGGACCATCCAGGGCTGCAGGCCCAGCCTCCTGCCCTCCCACCCCTCTGTCTGAGGTGGGAGTGGGACCATCCAGGGCTGCAGGCCCGGCCTCCTGTCCTCCCACCCCTCTGTCTGAGGTGGGAGTGGGACCATCCAGGGCTGCAGGCCCGGCCTCCTGTCCCCCACCCCTCTGCCTGAGGTGGGACTGGGAGCATCCAGGGCTGCAGGCCCGGCCTCCTGTCCTCCCACCCCTCTGCCTGAGGTGGGAGCGGGGCCATCCAGGGCTGCAGGCCCAGCCTCCTGTCCTCCCACCCTCTGGCCAGCACCTCGGGGGCATCCTCCACTGCCGGGGGCAGGGCGGACAAGACATTATGTGGGGGCGGCAGCCTCCCGTCGCTCCGCTGCCCCCGCGGTGCCCTCGCCCTCCCGCCTGCTCACGCGGCAGCTGGGGGTGAAGTGCTATGCCCACCCTACCATGACCATTGAGGCGGGCACCCGTGCGATGGGCGGGGCTGTCGGCCCCTCGGCCATCGTAGCCGCCTCGCGGATGTACGGCAAGGCCGGGTTCTTCCTGCGGGCCGAGCAGGCGGCCCACCGGGCCCTAGAAAGGGGGCTCACGGTGGGCGGGACACACGTGGCGGTGGAGACGCTGGAGGCCACCGCAGAACGTGTTGTTCTATCAAACGTCCCGCCCTCCCTCCCCACCGAGCTCCTCCTGCCCCATCCCAACCTACTGGGGGAGGTGAGGTCCGGGGCGGCGCCGCTGACGCTCGGCCTGCGGGACCCCTCCCTCCGCCATGTCTACTCCTTCCGCCGCCAGGCTCCTGTCCGCCTGAGCCGGGAGGGGGAGGGGGATGCTGCCGGGGCCTCTCCCGCCATGGAGGCCGTGCAGCAGGGCGATCCCGAGCCGCCCCCTCCCCGCAAGCGCCGCCTGCCCGGGCAAGGGGGGGTTTCCTGCCCCCTCCCCGGGCGAGGAGGGGGGTCTCCCGTGTTGGTGCCCATCCCCCTGACGCCTGGCCCGGGGCACACAATGAAGAGAAGCAAGGCCGGGGGGGGGCCTCCGAGGCCCCCGAGCCTCTCGAGCTGCTGTCGTCCCCCGAGCAGGAGGACCCGGGGTCGAGCGGAGTCGAAGCCCCTGGGGGCCCGTCCCGCCCGGTGCAAGTTTCCTCCCCGGACGCCTCCTCTTCACCATCGCCGGGGGCCGGCAGCAGCAGCGACCGCTCATCGTGCCGCTGTGGGCCGTGGACGGGGAAGGCTCCCCGCCCTCTACACCCGGGCGGGCGACGCCGGAGAGACCTGTTTTCAACCCGGACATGTCTCTGGGGGGCCTCACGCATCTCTCGGAGGTCCCGGAGTCGCCGGCGTGGGTGGAGGCGCCGTCCACGGGCCCTGAGCCGCGGGAGGAGCCTGCGAGGGACCTGCCTGAGGACGACCCTGGGGGGTGGGGTCGACCCGGGCCAAGGGTTAGCCGGTGGGCCCGTGCCGCCCGCCATACTCCATGTGGCGGGGGACTCGAGCTCGGGAGGTGACCGTTCGGAGGAGGAAGGCTGCTCGGTGGCGGGTGAGGAGGAGGATTGAGACTCTCTCTGCAGAGGTAGAGGGCACCATCACACCCGGCACTGAGTCTCCCCTTGTCCCCCCTGGGGAACTCCGGACATTTCTGGGAACGCACCATGGTCACCCGGACTGTGTGCGGCTGGCCCTGGACAGCTGGGGAAATCGGGGGCTGCTCCTTGGCTCTGCCCGGGCCTATGTCAGAGAGGCCCGGGAGTTCGATCAAGACCAGGAGGAGCAGCGCCAAGCTGTTCAGTTCCTTGTGGGACTGCTGAGGGAGTGGAGGGGGCGGTACCCCCACTCTGAGCACTGAAGGTGATGGATAACTATTGCTGCTGACATGGAGGTAACCATGGCCAGCCTCAACATCAACGGCAGCAGCCACGCGCACCACCGGTTCCAGTTCTTGTCTATCCTCCGGGACGGAAAGTACGGGATGTGCTTCCTGCAGGAAACCCAGGCCATCCGGGTGACGAAGCTCAGTGGACCCTGGAGCGGCAAGGAGGAGTCTTCATGAGTCACCTGGCCCCACGTTCTGGCGGGGTGGCTATCTTGTTGGCTCCACATTTTCAGCCAGAGATCTTGGGGGGTCAAGGAGCCGGTGCCAGGCCGTCTGCTGCACCTAAAGGCCCGTTTCGGGGCAGCGGTGATTCACTTTGTAAATGTATCCGCTCCCGTGGACGGACCGCAGCAGGCGGCTTCCTTCCAAAAGGTGTCCACTCTTCTCGGCACCATCCTGGTGGGAGAGTTGTTGTTGAAAATATGGAAAGATGTGTCATTTGAAACATGGAAGTCTGGCAATATCTGGTCTGGGAGAAACAAGAGAGGATACAGGGAAAGATCCCACAAAGGGTTAACAGCAGCTGCCAGGAGAGGATTATAAAATGCAGATAGCCTTGCTCAAGCAGGCTGAGCAAACAAGACAAACTGGATTTTGAATGAAGCCAAAAACAATGGCCCACACCTTCATTGAAAGTAACTGTCTTAGTTAGCAGCTGGAAAAAAGGATGAGGTTCAGTTGAATTTGGTGATAATTCTAGGTGTGAAAATTTGCTAAACCAGGTAAATTAAAGAAAGCTGGAGACTATCAGTCTAGGAGAAACATAATTCAAAGCCAAAATCAAAGTCAAAATTCTGAGCTGAGGACACAATTGGAAAATAAAACTACAGAAATGACAGGAATTAAAAGTAACACCTCTTGAAACCAAAGCATTTTGATCATCACAAAGGAAACACTGTAATCAGATCTATGAGATGCAGTTATGTCAAAATGAATACGTAGTTGGATTAGAAGGTTTAGTCAAACGTACTTTGTACAGTCAAAGTGAAATAAGTTACTTTACAATAAAATCATAAAAACTAGATAACTGTTCGAAAAATATGTAAACCCAGAGACCAGGGCAGGAACTACCAGAACCAGAACCAGAACTCAGAGGGAGGGAGGGAGAGAAGCAGAGAAGAAACAAGCAGCTCAGAGTCAGATTACAGTCAGCTCGGCCATGGGAAAGACAAGGCATAGCAGCCGAGCTAAAACAGCTAATACATCTCAGGAAGACTAGAATTTAAAGAGTCAGCACTATGTCAGCTCAGAGATAGCCAGCAGAGTCAGCTCTCACAGCTCGGTACATGGGAAAGACAGGACACAGCAACCGAGCTCATCAGCGATTACATCTAAAGAAGAGCAGACTTTAGAAAGAAGATTGATTTTCAAGGTGGGCCTGAAGGTCCCTTCAACCAACCAGAAGGACCCAGAAGCAAGGTCTTTTTCCTTTCTGTAAAGAAAGTATTTGCAGCTTTAAAAAGAAAAAATATAATAATAAAATAACTTAATTTAACCTGAAATAGTGGTTATTCCAAAGTCTACTTTACTTACTTAGCAATGCGGGACCCAGGATCGATGCTACTAAGTGGGAAGTAGGTGAAATCTTCGGTGAAGGTATGGGTTATACCGGGGGATAACTTGAAAATATAGTTTGACCTGAATAGCACCCACTGAAGCTTGCATCGGAGTCGGGGAGTGAGAATCCTGATCACCATTTAGAATCTCGGCCCTTTTTGGTATTGGGGGATGTCTAAGAATAGTGGTGAGTTTTCAAAAACAGAGTGCATCGTCCTAGGAGGGGGTTGTAATTGCACCCTCAGGGACAAGGACCGTGGTGAAGTCCAGCACAGCTCGGCGGCGGTGGTGAAGTTGAGGGACCTGGTTAGGTCCTTTGACTTGGTGGATGTCTGGCGGACTCTCCATCCTGAATTGCGGGTGTACACCTCTGTGCGGCCCCCGTTCAGAGCGTCCAGCATCGACCGTCTTTACATTTCCAAGACGTACTTGCCCAGCGTTCCGACGGCCTCCATGGAGCAGGTGCCGAGCTCGGATCACCACCTGGTGTGGGCGGGTCTCGCCCCGTCCCGCGCTCAGACACGGTCCGCGTACTGGCACTTTAACAACCTGCTGCTGGAGGGCGAGCGGTTCCTGGACTCGTTCTGCCGTTTCTGGGCCGGCTGGAGAAGGAAGCGGGGTGGCTTCCCCTCCTTGAGGCTACGGTGGGATGTGGGCAAGGCCCAGAACCGTGCCGTCTGTCAGGGGTACACGGAGGGGTCTACGGCGGGACGGAACTCCACGATCGCCAAATTGGCTGAGGAACTCCTCGATCTGGAGTCACGTCTCGCTCAGCCCGATGAGGCCCGGCCCTGGGGCTGGTGTACAGGGGGAAGAGGGGCGCACTGCGGGACCTGCAACTGGCCGGGTACAGCGGCGCATACGTGAAGTCGCGGATCCGTCTCCTAACGGACATGGACCGCGGCTCCCGCTTCTTCTCCTCGCTGGAAAGAGGACGCGGGGCCCGTCGGCAGGTTTCTACGCTGCTGGCCGACGACCGGCCCCTCGTCTCGGATCCGGAGGGGGTCAGGACCCTGATCAGGGATTTTTACTCCGACCTCTTCTCTCCGGGTCCGTCCAGCGAGGACGCTTGCAGAGTTCTGGGGGAGGACCTGCCGCAGGTGGGCCCGGAGGGCGCCGGGAAGCTCGATAATGCCACCAACCTCCAAGAGCTGACCGGCGCCCTGGACAGCCTCCCACGGGGCAAATCCCCAGGGCTGGACAGGCTGACCGTGG
Organism: Scyliorhinus torazame; assembly: GCF_047496885.1. Lineage (NCBI taxonomy): Eukaryota > Metazoa > Chordata > Chondrichthyes > Carcharhiniformes > Scyliorhinidae > Scyliorhinus > Scyliorhinus torazame. The sequence goes on from NW_027307796.1 coordinate 895,185, forward strand.
AGTTCTTCAGGGCGTGCTGGGACGTCCTGGGGAGTGACTATGCGGGGGTCCTGGGGGAATGTACCGCGACCGGGGAGATGCCCCTTTTGTGGCGCAGGGCCGTCATTGCCCTGCTGCCCAAGAAGGGGGATCACCGCTGACTTAAGAACTGGCGACCGGTCTCCCTCCTCAGCACGGACTATAAAATCTTCGCCAAGGTGCTGTCTTTACGCCTTGGCCCCGAGCTGGACCACATGATCCACCCTGACCAGTCCTACACAGTCCCAGACCGCACAATCTACGACAATATCCACCTGGCCAGGGACATTACGCATTTTACCCAGAGGACTGGTATGTCGCGCGCCTCCCTGTCTCTTGACCAGGAGAAGGCGTTCGACAGGGTGGGGCCCGGGGATTTGCTCGGGACTCTGCGAGCTGTCGGGTTCGGGTGGTATTTTGCGGCCCGGATCCGGTTACTGTCCGCCGCCTCGGAGAGTCTGATTAAGGTTAACGGGTCCCTGACGGCGCCCCTTCGCTTTGGGAGAGGAGTGCGTCAGGGCTGCCCCCTGTCCGGTCAACATTATTCCCTCTGCGTGGGGCCTTTCCTGTGCCTCCTGCGGAGGGGGTTCACGGGGCTGGTTCTGCGCGAGCCGGACGGGGGGTGGTCCTCTCGGCGGACGCTGATGCCGTGTTCCTCATGGTCACTGACCCCGGGGACCCCCGGAGGATGCGAGAGAGCCAAGCTGTCTACTCCGCCGCGTCCTCCCCACGGATCAACTGGGCCAAATGTTCCGGACTCCTGGTCGGTCCGTGGCAGGTGGACCCCCCTCCCGGAGGAGCTCGGGCCCTTCAGCTGGAGTCGGACCAACAGCCTCGACCTGGGAGTCCATCTTTGCCCGGCAGAGGGAGCCTGGCCGGCGAACGGGCAGGAGCTGGAGACCAAGGTCACCGCTGGCCTGGGACGCTGGACAGGACGGCTCCGAGTGCTGTCTCCCAGGGGCCGAGTTCTCGTCATAAACCAGCTGATCGCCTCCATGCTGTGGTCCCGGCTGGTCACTGACTCCCCCCCCTGGCTTTGTCCCACCATCCAGAGAGCCCGGCTTCGGTTCCTCCGGGACAATCGACTGCACGGGGTCGCTGCGGAGGTCTGGAGTCTCCCGATGGCGGAGGGCGGTCAGGCGCTGGTGTGCCTCCGCACCCAGACTGCCACTTTCCACCCTCAGACTCTGCAGCGTTACCTGGACGCTGAGCCTCCTCCACGGTGGGGCCCTGGCGACGGATTTCTCCCCCCAGGGGCTCGGCCTGAACTACGACGTGCGGCTCCTGTCTGTGGACCAGCAGGGTCTTCGGAACTCTCTGTTGGCGCTGCCCGTCTTGTACCAGGACCTCCTCAAAGTCTGGAACACGGTCTCCAGGCGCCGCAGCTCTCCCCCGTCAGGAGTGGCGGCTGTCGTAAGGGAGGCGCTGCTCAGGAATCCGCACCTCCGCCAATCTCCATTCGGGTGGCTGGCGGAGCGGAGGGCGGTGGGTGCCGTGGGCAGGGCTGGGTGGGGGAGGGCGGTGGGTGCCGTGGGAAGGGCTGGGTGGCGGAGGGCGGTGGGTGCCGTGGGCAGGGCAGGGTGGGGGAGGGCCGGGCTGTGGGTGCCGTGGGAAGGGCTGGGTGGCGGAGGGCCGGGCTGTGGGTGCCGCGGGCAGGGCTGGGTGGGGAGGGCGGTGGGTGCCGTGGGCAGGGCTGGGTGGCGGAGGGCGGTGGGTGCCGTGGGCAGGGCTGGGTGGGGGAGGGCTGTGGGTGCCGTGGGAAGGGCTGGGTGGGGGAGGGCCGGGCTGTGGGTGCCGTGGGAAGGGCTGGGTGGCGGAGGGCTGTGGGTGCCGTGGGAAGGGCTGGGTGGCGGAGGGCCGGGCTGTGGGTGCCGTGGAAAGGGCTGGGTGGGGGAGGGCCGGGCTGTGGGTGCCGTGGGAAGGGCTGGGTGGCGGAGGGCTGTGGGTGCCGTGGGAAGGGCTGGGTGGCGGAGGGCTGTGGGTGCCGTGGGAAGGGCTGGGTGGCGGAGGGCTGTGGGTGCCGTGGGAAGGGCTGGGTGGGGGAGGGCTGTGGGTGCCGTGGGAAGGGCTGGGTGGCGGAGGGCTGTGGGTGCCGTGGGCAGGGCTGGGTGGCGGAGGGCTGTGGGTGCCGTGGGAAGGGCTGGGTGGCGGAGGGCTGTGGGTGCCGTGGGCAGGGCTGGGTGGCGGAGGGCTGTGGGTGCCGTGGGAAGGGCTGGGTGGCGGAGGGCTGTGGGTGCCGTGGGAAGGGCTGGGTGGCGGAGGGCTGTGGGTGCCGTGGGCAGGGCTGGATGGCAGAGGGCCGGGCTGTGGGTGCCGTGGGCAGTGCTGGGTGGCGGAGGGCTGTGGGTGCCGTGGGAAGGGCTGGGTGGCGGAGGGCGGTGGGTGCCGTGGGCAGGGCTGGATGGCAGAGGTCCGGGCTGTGGGTGCCGTGGGAAGGGCTGGGTGGCGGAGGGCTGTGGGTGCCGTGGGAAGGGCTGGGTGGCGGAGGGCTGTGGGTGCCGTGGGAAGGGCTGGGTGGCGGAGGGCCGGGCTGTGGGTGCCGTGGGCAGGGCTGGGTGGCGGAGGGCTGTGGGTGCCGTGGGAAGGGCTGGGTGGCGGAGCGGAGGGCGGTGGGTGCCGTGGGCAGGGCTGGGTGGCGGAGGGCTGTGGGTGCCGACAGAAGGGCTGGGTGGGGAGGGCTGTGGGTGCCGTGGGCAGGGCTGGGTGGCGGAGGGTTGTGGGTGCCGTGGGCAGGGCTGGGTGGGGAGGGCTGTGGGTGCCGTGGGCAGGGCTGGGTGGCGAAGGGCTGGGCTGTGGGTGCCGTGGGCAGGGCTGGGTGGCGAAGGGCTGGGCTGTGGGTGCCGTGGGAAGGGCTGGGTGGCGGAGGGCCGGGCTGTGGGTGCCGTGGGAAGGGCTGGGTGGCGGAGGGCCGGGCTGTGGGTGCCGTGGGAAGGGCTGGGTGGGGAGGGCTGTGGGTGCCGTGGGCAGGGCTGGGTGGGGGAGGGCTGTGGGTGCCGTGGGAAGGGCTGGGTGGCGGAGGACTGTGGGTGCCGTGGGAAGGGCTGGGTGGGGGAGGGCCGGGCTGTGGGTGCCGTGGGCAGGGCTGGGTGGCGGAGGGCTGTGGGTGCCGTGGGCAGGGCTGGGTGGGAAGGGCTGTGGGTGCCGTGGGAAGGGCTGGGTGGCGGAGGGCCGGGCTGTGGGTGCCGTGGGCAGGGCTGGGTGGCGGAGGGCTGTGGGTGCCGTGGGAAGGGCTGGGTGGCGGAGGGCTGTGGGTGCCGTGGGAAGGGCTGGGTGGCGGCCGGGGGTCCCTGGAGCGGGGGCAGGCGCTGCCCACGGGCACACTCGAAGCTTTCCGGGCTGGCTGGGCCCCGCAGGGGGTGGGCTGCCGGACCGACCCCTATTCTCACACTTTCATTGGGCGGGTATTGGGTGAGGTTTGGTCTCTTTTCCTGTTCTGTTGGGGCTGTGCTCCACCCGCGGTTTGGGGCACTCCCCACATTTTGTTTTGTCCATCAGTTACTTCTGGTCTGTTTTGCTTTGTTGTGTCCCAGCTCCAGGCCGATGCCAGCGGCGGGCGCTGCCTCACCCTGCCCGCGGGAAGAGCGGGCAGGACAGGCAATCTCAGGGAAAACATACCCAAATAAACATTATAGACATCAAATAAACAGCACCATCAAACTGTCCGACCCGAGACAATGCTGCTGGGGGAGGGGGACCGCGGCTGCTGGGGGAGGGGGACCGCGGCTGCTGGGGGAGGGGGACCGCGGCTGCTGGGGGTTAGGGACCGCGGCTGCTGGGGGAGGGGGACCGCGGCTGCTGGGGGAGGGGGACCGCGGCTGCTGGGGGAGGGGGACCGCGGCTGCTGGGGGAGGGGGACCGCGGCTGCTGGGGGAGGGGGACCGCGGCTGCTGGGGGAGGGGGACCGCGGCTGCTGGGGGAGGGGGACCGCGGCTGCTGGGGGAGGGGGACCGCGGCTGCTGGGGGAGGGGGACCGCGGCTGCTGGGGGAGGGGGACCCCGGCTGCTGGGGGAGGGGGACCGCGGCTGCTGGGGGAGGGGGACCGCGGCTGCTGGGGGAGGGGGACCCCGGCTGCTGGGGGAGGGGGGCCGCGGCTGCTGGGGGAGGGGGACCGCGGCTGCTGGGGGAGGTGGACCCCGGCTGCTGGGGGAGGGGGACCGCGGCTGCTGGGGGAGGGGGACCGCGGCTGCTGGGGGAGGTGGACCCCGGCTGCTGGGGGAGGGGGGACCGCGGCTGCTGGGGGAGGGGGACCGCGGCTGCTGGGGGAGGGGGACCGCGGCTGCTGGGGAGGGGGACCGCGGCTGCTGGGGGAGGGGGACCGCGGCTGCTGGGGGAGGGGGACCGCGGCTGCTGGGGGAGGGGGACCGCGGCTGCTGGGGGAGGGGGACCGCGGCTGCTGGGGGAGGGGGACCCCGGCTGCTGGGTGAGTGGGGCCGCGGCTTCTGGGGAGGGGTACCGCGGCTGCGGGGGGAGGCGGACCACGGCTGCGGGGGGAGGGGGAGGGATCGCGGCTGCTGGGGGAGGGGGACCGCGGCTGCTGGGTGAGTGGGGCCGCGGCTGCTGGGGGAGGGGGACCGCGGTTGCTGGGGGAGGGGGACCGCGGCTGCTGGGGGAGGGGGACCCCGGCTGCTGGGTGAGTGGGGCCGCGGCTGCTGGGGGAGGGGGACTGCGGCTGCTGGGGAGGGGGACCGCGGCTGCTGGGGGAGGGGGACCGCGGCTGCTGGGGGAGGGGTACCGCGGCTGCGGGGGGAGGCGGACCACGGCTGCGGGGGGAGGGGGAGGGATCGCGGCTGCTGGGGGAGGGGGAGTGGGAACGCGGCTGCTGGGGAGGGGGAGGGGTCCGCGGCTGCTGGGGGAGGGGGAGGGATCGCGGCTGCTGGGGGAGTGGTGTCCCGAAGCGTGGTACATTGGCGAGACCATGCAGACGCTGCGACAACGAATGAACGGACATCGCGCGACAATCACCAGGCAGGAATGTTCCCTTCCAGTCGGGGAACACTTCAGCAGTCAAGGGCATTCAGCCTCTGATCTCCGGGTAAGCGTTCTTCAAGGCGGCCTTCAGGACGCGCAACAACGCAGAATCTCCGAGCAGAAGCTTATATCCAAGTTCCGCACACATGAGTGCGGCCTCAACCGGGACCTGGGATTCATGTCGCATTACATTCATCCCCCACCATCTGGCCTGCAAAGTCCTACCAACTGTCCTGGCTTGGTACAATTCACACCTCTTTAACCTGGGGTTACCCCATCTCTGGATCTGTAAAGATTTAATCACCTGCTAATGCTCGCATTCCAAGCTTTGTTTGGCATCTTTGAATTTGTCTATATATATGTTTCTGGAACATACCTCTTCATTCACCTGAGGAAGGAGCAGCGCTCCGAAAGCTAGTGACATCGAAACAAACCTGTTGGACTTTAACCTGGTGTTGTAAGAGTTCGTACTGTGCTCACCCCAGTCCAACGCCGGCATCTCCACATCATCTGTAAATACAGATATACTGCCCAGGGACCACTGCAAATAGTGATATACTACCCAGTGACCACTGTAAATAAAGGAATACCGCCCAGGAACCACTGTAAATGAAGACTTTCTACACAAGGACTACTGGAATTAATGATATACTACCCAGGAACAACTACAGATGATGTTATACTATCCAGTGATCATTGCAAATAATGATATACTACGCAGGGACCACTGCAGGTAATGATATACTACACAGAGCCACTGTAAATAATGATATACTGCCCAGGCACACTGTAAGTAATGATATACTACCAGGGACCACTGTAAATAATGATATACTGCCCAGGGACCACTGTAAATAATGATATACTACGCAGGGACCACTGCAGATAATGATATACTGCACAGAGCCACTGTAAATAATGATATACTACCCAGGGACAATTGTAAGTAATGATATTAAACCCAGGGACAATTGTAAATAATGATATACTACCCAGAGGACACTGTAAATAATGATATTCCACCCAGTGACCACTGTAAATAATGATATGCTACCTAGGTACCACTGTAAATAATGATATACCACTCAGGGACCCCAGTAAATAATGATCTCCTGCATAGGATCACTGTAAATAATGATATGCTACCCAGGGACCACTGTAAATATTGATATTGTACGCCGGGACCGCTGTTAACATTTACAAATAACCCAGGGGCCACGGTTAATAATGATATACTTCCCAGGGACCACTGGAAATAATGATAAACTACCCAGAAACCACTGTAAATATGATATAGTGCACAGGGCCCACTGTAAATAATGATATACCAGCCAGTGACCACTGTAAATAATGATATTCTAATCAGAGACAACAGTAAATAATGATATACTGCCCAGGGACCATTGTAAATAAAGATATACTGCAAATGCATATTTTCAAGATAATGACACTGTCTTGTGCTAATTGTCAAGGTCAAGGGATTGAATACACAGCAACATGAATGCACCATTGTTCACAATGCAGATAACAGCTGGGTCAGAAAAGCTGATGTTGCACATTGAAGATGGACGGCTTGCCATCAAATCAAATGTGTTTGAGTCTAACCCAAACCAAGTAGGATTATATTGGGGTGTGATTAGACGATTTAAGACAGATATGAAAGTGTATAACTGAAAAGTTTCTCCCCGCCATTTTAGGTTTTATTGTCTTTGAAAGTGTATTGTCTTTGGGGGTGTGTGTTGAGGAGATGTCTTTGTGTTGTCTTTCTGTTAGTTTAGTCAGTTTTGTCCTTTATAGTCTCCATTTTAGAGATGTCTTTTGGGGGTTCTGTCAGTCTAACAGTCTGTGTCAGTGATGTTAGTCCACTTTTGACTTTGAGTTTGAGTTTAGCTGAAGATTAGCTTTCTCTCTCTCTTCATGTTTCATTGCCAGACTTTGACCTTTTAAAAGTTACTTTCGAGCTGTCTGCCTAAGCAAAGAAAGATAATGTCTGTAATTCTCTGAAAGCTTCGAATTGTCTACGAATTGCCTTTTAAATGACTTTCAAATTGTCTACGAATTGCCTTTTAAATGACTTTCAAATTGTAATCAAGCGACTACAAATAAAACAATTCTTTTTGGCACCTGAGGAGTTTATACTGCAAATTTCTGCTGAGTTCCAGTATTCGCAAAGTGCTACTGATAACGAATAGCAGAGATGATATAAATTCCTTCAACTATACACAGTCGAATAATACAAGGAATTGAACAACTTAACACAGTCTACAAATAGTACAAATCTTACAACTTGTCGTATTGCGCCAGGACTTGATTCATTAACTAAGCTTCCCCCAAACTTGGTGTAGTTCGACAGGTTAAGATTCCTTAAATTAAAGTTTCCTTCATTTTGGCGTAGTCAGGCAGTAGGGGGGAGTACTGAGGACGACCTTCGGAGGCCCAGGTGACGACGGAAAGCTTCGAAGATAATCGGAGGAGGTCGGGAACCTTCGGGAAGCTTCGGAGATAATCGGAGGAGGCCCAGAAGACAGCCGGAACCCACGGCTAGACTAGGGTAAGAAATATCTTTTTCACCCATTAAAAGTCTTAAAGCCGCATCAATCAGTACTTCGACCCTTGAAAAGAACATTTTTTTTAATAAACTGTGTTAAATAAATCAAGTGCCAGTCGGTCAGACTATCAGACGTGACTGGAAGATTAGTCACTGCAGTAACTAAAATAAAACGGCAGTCAGCGATCAAGAAAAGTTATGGCTGATCCAATTCAAAGTGTAGATTCAGAGCCTTTAGCAGACAGAAAATTACTCCCCACTACATCCAAGGGGGGTGCTGGAATACCAGATGTTTCTGTTGAAGATATGTTGGGGGATTGTAGATCTTTCACTCGTAGACATTTTAACCTATGTGAAACCTCAAAAAAAATTGAATCAAAGTATGATATCCCCAGAGGACAGTGGTCCTTCAATAATATCAAGAGAGCATGGAGAAAATGCACACGATTACACGGTGCAGAACGTGTAAAATGGTCCCTGGTAATTACGGGACAGATACACAGTCAGCAAGAGATCATTGTTAAAAATAAAAGTGATCATCAGCTTCAGTCCACTAATGACCAACTAAGTGCAGTTCTTGAAGATTTGCAAGATGCAAAATCCAAACTTGAGCATTATGATGAAATTAGAACAGATTTGCAAAATAAAACCTCTGAACTCCAGCAGTTAAATGTTCAAATCGCAGAATTTCAAAATCAAGTTTTTAAAGTGGAGTCAGAATTCCAAAATCAAGTTTTTAAAATGGAGTCAAAATACCAACAGCTGCAATTAAATACTGAACGAAGTGATGATGAGTATAGGTCTACTAAAAGGCAACTAATTGCAGTTGTTGAAGAATTGCAAGATGCAAAATCCAAACTTGAAACAGAATTGCAAGATGCAAAATCCAAACTTGAGCATTATGATGAAATTAAAACAGATTTGCAAGTTGCAAAATCCAAACTTGAGCATTATGATGAAATTAAAACAGATTTGCAAGATGCAAAATCCAAACTTGAGCATTATGATGAAATTAAAACAGAATTGCAAGATGCAAAATCCAAACTTGAAACAGATTTGCAAGATGCAAAATCCAAACTTGAGCATTCTGATGAAATTAAAACAGATTTGCAAGTTGCAAAATCCAAACTTGAGCATTATGATGAAATTAGAACAGATTTGCAAAACAAAACCTCTGAACTCCAGCAATTTCAAATCCAAGTTTTTAAAGTGGAGTCAAAATACCAACAGTTGCAATTAACTACTGAGCGAAGCGATGATGAGTATAAGTCCACTAAAAAGCAACTAATTGCAGTTGTTGAAGAATTGCAAGATGCAAAATCCAAACTTGAGCATTCTGATGAAATTAAAACAGATTTGCGAAACAAAACCTCTGAACTCCAGCAGTTATCTTTACAAATAACAGAATTCCAAAATCAAGTCTTTGAAGTGGAGTCAAAATACCGACTATTGCAATTAAAAACTGAGCGAATTGAACTTGAAAATTGCAAGTTAGTGAAAGAAAGATGTGTTTTAGAAAGAAATATAACCAGCGTGACTGAACATTGCAATTCTTTGACAAACATGCTTTCTGTACAAAAGATTGAACAAACTCAGAAAGCAGTCCAAGCCACCCACCTAGTGGCACAATCGGCAATTGCACAGCCGAGATCAATTGTTAAACATAAATTATTTTCTCTGTCGGATGAATCAGACGAAGATAGTGTTCCTACAATACAAAATACTAAAGCAATTCGACTAGCCCCTTTAAAACACAAACGGGTTAGAGTTGGAAGCAAAAAAATAGAGGAAGATGGTGAACCTATCACTAGAAACATATTTGACCACCAATGGGTTCATGAACAAATTGATCCTTCTAAAATTGACGAATGGTCCAAGGGTCTTCCACACCCTAAAAAAGGTGGTAAGATCACATGGGATGGAATTCACAGATTACAAGCCATTTACAGTCTCCACCCATTTGATGGAGTACAAATTCTGACTATCATGCTAGGTACTCGCATCAGTTCAACCCTTAGAAATGAAGTAGAAGTTGCCCTTGGAGACGATTTGCAAAATTTAGAAGCTGGTTGGCTAACAATCAAGAATTGGCTATTACAATTTCGCCCCCCGAGGACCAATTGGTCTAAGATCACAGCTTGCTTTCAAAAAAATGATGAAGATATTCAGGATTTTGAGGAAAGATTTTTACGTACTTGGATGGAATATTCAGGGATGACACTCGACCAGGAAAATGACACATGGGATGCAAGCACTTTAAGGCCATTAAAAACGGCTTTTATAGCCGGTGTTAAACCTGGAGTTTCTGCTGCCTTGAATTTGGTTTTACCAGCTTGGGCCACAGCTGGCACATACCGAGACATAGTTGACCGATGCATTCAGATAGATCGTGGTTTGCACAATCAGGCAACTTTTAACACTGCAGCTGCTCAAATGCAGCCTATTGCTCAAATCCAGCCCATGTTACCTGCTGCTCCAGCGGCGGCTGTTGCAGCACCTGCAGGAATATCAGCAGTAACTACAATTTCACCACCAGCGCCAGAGCAAACATGTATCCTTCCTCCATTAAAATCATGTAAGAAAATACCACAATGTCTTTCTGTGGTAGAGTAGGACACTGGATGGCAAAATGCTATCAAAAACAACGGATGGATTCAAGAGATGATAATGAAGTAGACAATGTTCACTACAATACATCTCCACCTCGTGGTCAACCATGTAACACGCACCAACAAGACACACCCAGTATAGCTTCTGGTCAGCAACACTGGCTAAGCAACTACAACCATGGTTTGCTTTTACAGTTAATCAAAAACAGTATCATAATAGCCCAACTGTTTACCACATGGCTTTACAGAATCATCTCAGGCAACTGCCTGTTCGGCCTTCCACCATTATCCAATATGAAGATGATGTTCTGATAACCTCTATCAATAAAGATGATCATGACAAAGATTTACGGATGGTCTTGAACCACCTCAGTACTAACAGTCGCAAAGCTAGCTTTCACAAAGCACAAATTGCCCAGAAAGATGTTTACTTGGGACAGAAAATTTCCAAAGGAAAAAGGGAACTTACTCAGAAGAGAACGGCTGCCATCAAAGCAGCTAAAGAAACCTCAATGTATCGCTAAAAAGTTGCCAAGAACTGTCAACTTAAGAAAACTGTCATTCTGAACGTTGCTTTATTAATTTAAAGAAATTAACATATCTTGTTAGCTGTGTTTCCTTTAACAGAATCGGCAAATTCATCTACAGAAAATCAAGATACAGCACAAGATTGGTTCAGTTACATATTTAATAAGTTATTGTATTTGATATTTTAAAATAAATGTTTGGAATTAGCCTGGAAATTAAAAACTTCAAACAATGTGGAAGCTGGTTTAAAAAAAAAAACAACAATCTTTGATTAAAAGCCAAAAGAACAGGTTGTTCAAAGAAATTTGATAACGGGAATTTGGCAGCAATCCAACTTTTACTCCCAGTCCATTTGAGTGACAAAAAAAAAAGTTTAAAGATGCGAATGGCATCATTCCAAGCTATACGCCTCTTTTGTCTCTGTAAGAAAATTAACCCTTTCAACAAGCTTTTGTGTATTATCCAGAAGATGTCAAAGACTTGACATCAATTTTGATAATCATTTTACCATTTATTACTAGATCATATGTTCAACTTTTATTGTATAATAATTTTAATAATTATTTTGAAATGCCTGTTGCAATGTTAATTCCATTTTATTGTTTAAAACTGGAATGATTCTTTGCACTTTTACCTATCCTATCGCATTAATGATGTATTTTAATCTTTTCTGATATATCTCAATTTTTCGATTTATCAAAGGGCCGACTGTAGAAGCCAAGTATTTCAAATACAACTAGTATAGGTAAAAGATAGCTGTTTAAGCATACATGTTGAGCCCCAGTTTTTAATACCCATTTATACAGCATAATTCACTTTTACTGAAGTCCGTTGTTCTGGCAAATGCATATTTTCAAAGACAGTGTGACATTAAAACAGCAAGATAATTTGACACTGCTTGTGCTAATTGTCAAGGACAGGGACTGAATACACAGCAACATTGTTCACAATGCAGATAACAGCTGGGTCAGAAAAGCTGATGTTGCACATTGAAGATGGACGTCTTGCCATCAAATCAAATGTGTTTGAGTCTAACCCAAACCAATTAGGATTATATTGGGGTGTAATTAGAGGACTTAAGACAGATATGAAAGTGTATAACTAAAAAGTTTCTCCCCGCCATTTTGGGGTTTTGTTGTCTTTGTGAGTATTGTCTTTGTAGGTTAGGTTTAGTTTTTATTGTGTTGTCTGTGGTGTATTGTCTTTGGGGGTGTGTTGTGCTGTGTTGTCTTTCTGTTAGTTTAGTCAGTTTTTGCCTTTGATTCTAGTCTCCATTTTAGAGATGTCTTTTGGGGGTTCTGTCAGTTTAACAGTCTGTGTCAGTGATGTTAGTCCACTTTTGACTTTGAGTTTGAGTTTAGCTGAAGATTAGCTTTCTCTCTCTTTTCATGTTTCATTGCCAGACTTTGACCTTTTAAAAGTTACTTTCGAGCTGTCTGCCTAAGCAAAGAAAGATAATGTCTGTAATTCTCTGAAAGCTTCGAATTGTCTACGAATTGCCTTTTAAATGACTTTCAAATTGTAATCAAGCGACTACAAATAAAACAATTCTTTTTGGCACCTGAGGAGTTTATACTGCAAATTTCTGCTGAGTTCCAGTATTCGCAAAGTGCTACTGATAACCGAATAGCAGAGATGATATAAATTCCTTCAACTATACACAGTCGAATAATACAAGGAATCGAACTACTTAACACAGTCTACAAATAGCACAAATCTTACAGCTTGTCGTATTGCGCCAGGACTTGATTCATCAACTAAGCTTCCCCCAAACTTGGCGTAGTTCGACAGGTTAAGAGCCCATAAATTAAAAATTCCTTCACCAGGGACCACTGTAAATAAAGATATACCACCCAGGTTCCACTGTAAACAAAGATAAACCACCCAGGGACCACTGTAAATAAAGATAAACCACCCAGGGACCACTGTAAATAAAGATAAACCACCCAGGGACCACTGTAAATAAAGACAAACCACCCAGGGACCACAGTAAATAAAGATAAACCACCCAGGGACCACTGTAAATAAAGATAAACCACCCAGAGACCACTGTAAATAAAGATAAACCACCCAGGGACCACTGTAAATAAAGATAAACCACCCAGAGACCACTGTAAATAAAGATAAACCACCCAGGGACCACTGTAAATAAGGATAAACCATCCAGGAACCACTATAAATAAAGAGAAACCACCCAGGGACCACTGTAAATAAAGATAAACCACCAGGGACCACTGTAAATAAAGATAAACCACCCAGGGACCACTGTAAATAAAGGTAAACCACCCAGGGACCACTTGAAATAAAGATAAACCAGCCGGGGACCACTTGAAATAAAGATAAACCACCCAGGGACCACTATAAATAAAGATAAACCACCCAGGGACCACTGTAAATAAAGAGGGGGACCGTGGCTGCTGGGGGAGGGGGACCGTGGCTGCTGGGGGAGGGGGACCGCGGCTGCTGGGGAGGGGGACCGCGGCTGCTGGGGGAGGGGGACCACGGCTGCTGGGGGAGGAGGACCGCGGCTGCTGGGGGAGGGGCACCGCGGCTGCTGGGGAGGGGGACCGCGGCAGCTGGGGAGGGGTACCGCGGCTGCTGGGGGAGGGGGACCGCGGCTGCTGGGGGAGGGGGACCGCGGCTGCTGGGGGAGGGGGACCGCGGCTGCTGGGGGAGGGTGACCGCGGCTGCTGGGGGAGGGGAGGGGGACCGCGGCTGCTGGGGGAGGGGTCCGCGGCTGCTGGGGAGGGGGATCGCGGCTGCTGGGGAGGGGGACCGCCGCTGCTGGGGAGGGGGACCGCGGCTGCTGGGGGAGGGGGACCGCGGCTGCTGGGGAGGGGGACCGCGGGTGCTGGGGAGGGGGACCGCGGCTGCTGGGGGAGGGGGACCGCGGATGCTGGGGGAAGGGGACTGCGGCTGCTGGGGGAGGGGGACCGTGGCTGCTGGGGGAGGGGGACCGCGGCTGCTGGGGAGGAGGACCGCGGCTGCTGGGGAGGGGGACCGCGGCTGCTGGGGGAGGGGGACCGCGGCTGCTGGGGGAGGGGGACCATGACTGGTGGGGAGGGGGACCGCGGCTGCTGGGGTAGGGGGACCGCGGCTGCTGGGTGAGGAGGACCGCGGCTGCTGGGGGAGGGGCACCGAGGCTGCTGGGGAGGGGGACCGCGGCTGCTGGGGGAGGGGTACTGCGGCTGCTGGGGGAGGGGGACCGCGGCTGCTGGGGGAGGGGGACCGCGGCTGCTGGGGGAGGGGGACCGCGGCTGCTGGGGGAGGGTGACCGCGGCTGCTGGGGGAGGGGAGGGGGACCGCAGCTGCTGGGGGAGGGGGACCGCGGCTGCTGGGGGAGGGGGACCGCGGCTGCTGGGGGAGGGGGACCGCGGCTGCTGGGGGAGGGGGACCGCGGCTGCTGGGGGAGGGGGACCGCGGCTGCTGGGGAGGGGGACCGCGGCTGCTGGGGGAGGGGGACCGCGGCTGCTGGGGGAGGGGGACCGCGGCTGCTGGGGGAGGGGGACCGCGGCTGCTGGGGAGGGGGACCGCGGCTGCTGGGGGAGGGGGACCACGGCTGCTGGGGAGGGTGACCGCGGCTGCTGGGGGAGGGGGACCGCGGCTGCTGGGGGAGGGGGACCGCGGATGCTGGGGGAAGGGGACTGCGGCTGCTGGGGGAGGGGGACCGTGGCTGCTGGGGGAGGGGGACCGCGGCTGCTGGGGGAGGGGGACCGCGGCTGCTGGGGGAGGGGGACCGCGGCTGCTGGGGGAGGGGGACCGCGGCTGCTGGGGAGGGGGACCGCGGCTGCTGGGGGGGAGACCGCGGCTGCTGGGGGAGGGGGACCGCGGCTGCTGGGAGAGGGGGACCGCGGCTGCTGGGGGAGGGGGAGGGGGACCGCGGCTGCTGGGGGAGGGGGACCGCGGCTGCTGGGGGAGGGGGCCGCGGCTGCTGGGGGAGGGGGACCGCGGCTGCTGGGGAGGGGGACCGCGGCTGCTGGGGGAGGGGGACCGCGGCTGCTGGGGGAGGGGGACCGCGGCTGCTGGGGGAGGGGGACCGCGGCTGCTGGGGGAGGGGGACCGCGGCTGCTGGGGGAGGGGGACCGCGGCTGCTGGGGAGGGGGACCGCGGCTGCTGGGGGAGGGGGACCGCGGCTGCTGGGGGAGGGGGACCGCGGCTGCTGCGGGAGGGGGGCCGCGGCTGCTGGGGGAGGGGGAGGGATCGCGGCTGCTGGGGGAGGGGGACCGCGGCTGCTGGGAGGTGGAGGGGGACCGCGGCTGCTAGACAAGGTGGAGGGGGCCCGCGGCTGCTGGGGGAGGGGGAGGGGGACCGCGGCTGCTAGACGAGGTGGAGGGGGCCCGCGGCTGCTGGGGGAGGGTGAGGGATCGCGGCTGCTGGGGGAGGGGAGGGGGACCGCGGCTGCTCGGGGAGGGTAGGGGGACCACAGTTGCTGGGAGGGGGAGGGGCCCGCGGCTGCTGGGGGAGGGGGAGGGATCGCGGCTGCTGGGGGACGGGTGTCCCGAAGCGTGGTACATTGGCGAGACCATGCAGACGCTGCAACAACGAATGAACGGACATCGCGCAACAATCGCCAGGCAGGAATGTTCCCTTCCAGTCGGGGAACACTTCAGCAGTCAAGGGCATTCAGCCTCTGATCTCCGGGTAAGCGTTCTCCAAGGCGGCCTTCAGGACCCCCGACAACGCAGAATCTCCGAGCAGAAGCTTATAGCCAAGAACAGCTGGTGAGTCAGTTTCAGCGGGAGCATTGCGGAAGTGGCTGCTGGGAGGTAAGTCTGTCCTTTAAAAGCACTTGTCTTTGCAGGGGCAGGCCAGTCGATTTCGGCGGGAGAACAGCTGGTGAGTCAGTTTCAGTGGGAGCAGTGCTGAAGTGGTTGCTGGGAGGTAAGTCAACCTTTAAAAGCACTTCTCTTTGCAGGGGCAGGCCAGTCGATTTCGGCGGGAGCTGAGAATTTTTCTTTTTTTTTTTAAATTAATTTTTTAGGCGGGAACAGGAAGTCGACCCGCGGACGTCTGGGAAGACCCTCACCAATAAATTCTGGTGGAGAGGAAACCCGAGACACTACACGTGTAGTGTCTCCCACCCGCCCTCCTCCTCTAACCTAATAATAAAACCCATTGGTCTGAGGTAAGTACCATATTTTATTATATTATTATTATTTTTTATAAAAATTTAATTTAGTTGTTAGCCAGATCTTGGTAGAAAGTTAGAGGAATGGCAGGGAAGGGAGTGCAATGTTCCTCCTGCAGGATGTTTGAGGTGAGGGATGCAGTTAGTGTCCCTGCTGATTTTACCTGCAGGAAGTGCTGCCATCTCCAGCTCCTCCAAGACCGAGTTAGGGAACTGGAGCTGGAGTTGGAAGAACTTCGGATCATTCGGGAGGCAGAGGGGGTCATAGATAGCAGCTTCAGGGAATTAGTTACACCAAAGATTGGAGATAGGTGGGTAACTGTAAGAGGGACTGGGAAAAAACAGTCAGTGCAGGGATCCCCTGCGGTCGTTCCCCTGAGAAACAAGTATACCGCTTTGGATACTTGTGGGGGGGACGACTTACCAGGGGTAAGCCATGGGGTACGGGCCTCTGGCACGGAGTCTGTCCCTGTTGCTCAGAAGGGAAGGGGGGAGAGGAGCAGAGCATTAGTAATTGGGGACTCTGTAGTCAGGGGCACAGATAGGAGATTTTGTGGGAGCGTGAGAGACTCACGTTTGGTATGTTGCCTCCCAGGTGCAAGGGTACGTGATGTCTCGGATCGTGTTTTCCGGGTCCTTAGGGGGAGGGGGAGCAGCTCCAAGTCGTGGTCCACATTGGCACTAACGACATAGGTAGGAAAGGGGACAAGGATGTCAGGCAGGCTTTCAGGGAGCTAGGATGGAAGCTCAGAACTAGAACAAACAGAGTTGTTATCTCTGGGTTGTTGCCCGTGCCACGTGATAGTGAGATGAGGAATAGGGAGAGAGAGCATTTAAACACGTGGCTACAGGGATGGTGCAGGCGGGAGGGATTCAGATTTTTGGATAACTGGGGCTCTTTCTGGGGAAGGTGGGACCTCTACAGACAGGATGGTCTACATCTGAACCTGAGGGGCACAAATATCCTGGGGGGGGAGATTTGTTAGTGCTCTTTGGGGGGGGGGGGTTTAAACTAATGCAGCAGGGGCATGGGAACCTGGATTGTAGTTTTAGGGTAAGGGAGAATGAGAGTATAGAGGTCAGGAGCACAGATTTGACGTCGCAGGAGGGGGCCAGTGTTCAGGTAGGTGGTTTGAAGTGTGTCTACTTCAATGCCAGGAGTATACGAAACAAGGTAGGGGAACTGGCAGCGTGGGTTGGTACCTGGGACTTCGATGTTGTGGCCATTTCGGAGACATGGATAGAGCAGGGACAGGAATGGATGTTGCAGGTTCCGGGGTTTAGGTGTTTTAGTAAGCTCAGAGAAGGAGGCAAAAGAGTGGGAGGTGTGGCGCTGCTAGTCAAGAGCAGTATTACGGTGGCGGAGAGGATGCTAGATGGGGACTCTTCTTCCGAGGTAGTATGGGCTGAAGTTAGAAACAGGAAAGGAGAGGTCACCCTGTTGGGAGTTGTTTATAGACCTCCTAATAGTTCTAGGGATGTAGAGGAAAGGATGGCGAAGATGATTCTGGATATGAGCGAAAGTAACAGGGTAGTTATTATGGGAGACTTTAACTTTCCAAATATTGACTGGAAAAGATATAGTTCGAGTACAATAGATGGGTCGTTTTTTGTACAGTGTGTGCAGGAGGGTTTCCTGAAACAATATGTTGACAGGCCAACAAGAGGCGAGGCCACATTGGATTTGGTTTTGGGTAATGAACCAGGCCAGGTGTTGGATTTGGAGGTAGGAGAGCACTTTGGGGACAGTGACCACAATTCGGTGACGTTTACATTAATGATGGAAAGGGATAAGTATACACCACAGGGCAAGAGTTATAGCTGGGGGAAGGGCAATTATGATGCCATTAGACGTGACTTGGGGGGGGATAAGGTGGAGAAGTAGGCTGCAAGTGTTGGGCACACTGGATAAGTGGGGTTTGTTCAAGGATCAGCTACTGCGTGTTCTTGATAAGTATGTACCGGTCAGACAGGGAGGAAGGCGTCGAGCGAGGGAACCGTGGTTTACCAAGGAAGTGGAATCTCTTGTTAAGAGGAAGAAGGAGGCCTATGTGAAGATGAAGTGTGAAGTTTCGGTTGGGGCGATGTATAGTTACAAGGTAGCGAGGAAGGATCTAAAGAGAGAGCTAAGACGAGCAAGGAGGGGACATGAGAAGTATTTGGCAGGAAGGATCAAGGAAAACCCAAAAGCTTTCTATAGGTATGTCAGGAATAAGCGAATGACTAGGGAAAGAGTAGGACCAGTCAAGGACAGGGATGGGAAATTGTGTGTGGAGTCTGAAGAGATAGGCAAGATACTAAATGAATATTTTTCGTCAGTATTCACTCAGGAAAAAGATAATGTTGTGGAGGAGAATGCTGAGCCCCAGGCTAATAGAACAGATGGCATTGAGGTACGTAGGGAAGAGGTGTTGGCAATTCTGGACAGGCTGAAAATAGATAAGTCCCCGGGACCTGATGAGATTTATCCTAGGATTCTCTGGGAGGCCAGGGAAGAGATTGCTGGACCTTTGGCTTTGATTTTTATGTCATCATTGGCTACAGGAATAGTGCCAGAGGACTGGAGGACAGCAAATGTGGTCCCTTTGTTCAAAAAGGGGAGCAGAGACAACCCCGGGCAACTATAGACCGGTGAGCCTCACGTCTGTAGTGGGTAAAGTCTTGGAGGGGATTATAAGAGACAAGATTTATAATCATCTAGATAGGAATAATATGATCAGGGATAGGCAGCATGGCTTTGTGAAGGGTAGGTCATGCCTCACGAACCTTATTGAGTTCTTTGAGAAGGTGACTGAACAGGTAGACGAGGGTAGAGCAGTTGATGTGGTGTATATGGATTTCAGCAAAGCGTTTGATAAGGTTCCCCACGGTAGGCTATTGCAGAAAATACGGAGGCTGTGGATTGAGGGTGATTTAGAGATGTGGATCAGAAATTGGCTAGCTGAAAGAAGACAGAGGGTGGTGGTTGATGGGAAATGTTCAGAATGGAGTACAGTCACAAGTGGAGTACCACAAGGATCTGTTCTGGGGCCATTGCTGTTTGTCATTTTTATCAATGACCTAGAGGAAGGCGCAGAATGGTGGGTGAGTAAATTTGCAGACAATACTAAAGTCGGTGGTGTTGTCGATAGTGTGGAAGGATGTAGCAGGTTACAGAGGGATATAGATAAGCTGCAGAGCTGGGCTGAGAGGTGACAAATGGAGTTTAATGTAGAGAAGTGTGAGGTGATTCACTTTGGAAGGAATAACAGGAATGCGGAATATTTGGCTAATGGTAAAGTTCTTGAAAGTGTGGATGAGCAGAGGGATCTAGGTGTCCATGTACATAGACCCCTGAAAGTTGCCACCCAGGTTGATAGGGTTGTGAAGAAGGCCTATGGAGTGTTGGCCTTTATTGGTAGAGGGATTGAGTTCCGGAGTCGGGAGGTCATGTTGCAGCTGTACAGAACTCTGGTACGGCCGCATTTGGAGTATTGCGTACAGTTCTGGTCACCGCATTATAGGAAGGACGTGGAGGCTTTGGAGCGGGTGAAGAGGAGATTTACCAGGATGTTGCCTGGTATGGAGGGAAAATCTTATGAGGAAAGGCTGATGGACTTGAGGTTGTTTTCGTTGGAGAGAAGAAGGTTAAGAGGAGACTTAATAGAGGCATACAAAATGATCAGGGGGTTGGAAAAGGTGGACAGTGAGAGCCTTCTCCCGCGGATGGATATGGCTGGCACGAGGGGACATAACTTTAAACTGAGGGGTAATAGATATAGGACAGAGGTCAGAGGTAGGTTCTTTACGCAAAGAGTAGTGAGGCCGTGGTATTCCCTACCTGCTACAGTAGTGAACTCGCCAACATTGTGGGCATTTAAAAGTTTATTAGATAAACATATGGATGATAATGGCATAGTGTAGGTTAGATGGCTTTTGTTTCGGTGCAACATCGTGGGCCGAAGGGCCTGTACTGCGCTGTATTGTTCTATGTTCTAAGTTCCGCACACATGAGTGTGGCCTCAACCGGGACCTGGGATTCATGTCGCATTACATTCATCCCCCACCATCTGGCCTGCAAAATCCTACCAACTGTCCTGGCTTGACACAATTCTCACCTCTTTAACCTGGGGTTACCCCATCTCTGGATCTGTAAAGATTTAATCACCTGCTAATGTTCGCATTCCAAGCATTGTCTGGCATCTTTGAATTTGTCTATATATGTGTTTCTGGAACATACCTCTTCATTCACCTGAGGAAGGAGCAGCGCTCCGAAAGCTAGTGACATCGAAACAAACCTGTTGGACTTTAACCTGGTGTTGTAAGACTTCTTACTGTGCTCACCCCAGTTCAACGCCGGCATCTCCACATCATCTGTAAATACAGATATACTGCCCAGGGACCACTGCAAATAGTGATATACTACCCAGGGTTCACTGTAAATAAAGGAATACCGCCCAGGAACCACTGTAAATAAAGACTTTCTACACAAGGACCACTGGAAATAATGATATACTACCCAGGGACCACTGCAGATGATGATATACTACCCAGTGATCATTGAAAATAATGACATACTGCACAGAGCAACTGTAAATAATGATATACTGCACAGAGCCACTGTAAATAGTGATAGACTACCAGGGACCACTGTAAATATTGATATTCCACCCAGTGACCACTGTAAACAATGATATTCTACACAGGGACTACAGTAAATAATGATATTCTACCCAGGGACCACTGTAAATAATGATATTGTACGCCGGGACCTCTGTTAATATTTATAAATAACCCAGGGACCACTGTAAATAAAGAAATAACCCCCAGGGACCACTGCAAATAAAGGTATACCGCCCAGGGACCACTGTAAATTATAATAACAAAGAACAAACAAAGAACAAAGAAATGTACAGCACAGGAACAGGCCCTTCGGCCCTCCAAGCCCGTGCCGACCATACTGCCCGACTAAACTACAATCTTCTACACTTCCTGGGTCCGTATCCTTCTATTCCCATCCTATTCATATATTTGTCAAGATGCCCCTTAAATGTCCCTATCGTCCCTGCCTCCACTACCTCCTCCGGTAGTGAGTTCCAGGCACCCACTACCCTCTGCGTAAAAAACTTGCCTCGTACATCTACTCTAAACTTTGCCCCTCTCACCTTAAACCTATGCCCCCTAGTAATTGACCCCTCTACCCTGGGGAAAAGCCTCTGACTATCCACTCTGTCTATGCCCCTCATAATTTTGTATACCTCTATCAGGTCGCCCCTCAACCTCCTTCGTTCCAGTGAGAACAAACCGAGTTTATTCAATCGCTCCTCATAGCTTATGCCCTCCATACCAGGCAACATTCTGGTAAATCTCTTCTGCACCCTCTCTAAAGCCTCCACATCCTTCTGGTAGTGTGGCGACCAGAATTGAACACTATACTCCAAGTGTGGCCTAACTAAGGTTCTAACCTACCCAGGAACCACTGTAAATAATGATATACCAGCCTGTGACCACTGTAAATAAAGAAATACCACCCAGGGACCACTGTAAATAAAAGTATACCACCCATGGACTACTGTAAATAATGATATACTACACAGTGGCCACTCTAAATAATGATATACAACTCAGTGACCACTGTAAATAAAGGTATCCCGCCCAGGAACAACTGTAATTAAAGAATTTCTTTCCAAGGACCACTGTAAATAATGATTATACTACCCAGGGACCACTGCAGATAATGATATACTTTCCAGTGATCATTGTAAATAATGATATACTACCCAGGGACCACTGCAGATAATGATATACTGCACACAACCACTGTGAATAATGACATTATACCCAGGGCACACTGTAAATAATGATATACTACAAAGGCACACTGTAAATAATGATATACTACCCAGGGACCACTAAAAATAAAGATATACTGCACAGAGACCACTGTAAATAAGGTAATACTGCCTAGGGACCACTGCAAATAATGATACACTGTCCAGGGACCACTGTAAATAGTGATATAATACTGAGGGACAACTGTAAATAATGATATTCTACCCAGGGACAACTGCAAAAAATGATGCACTACACAGGGGTCACTGTAAATACTGATTTACTACCCAGTGACCTCTGTAGATAAAGATATACTGCCCAGGGACCACTGCAAATAGTGATATACTATCCAGGATTCACTGAAAATAATGATATACTACCCAGTGACCACTGTAAATAAAGATATACCGCCCGGGAACCATGTAAATAAAGACTTTCTACACAGGGACCACTGTAAATGCTGATATTCTACCAGGGACTACAGTAAATAATGATTTACGACCCAGGGACCACCGCAGAAAATAATATACTACCGATGGACAGCTATACCAAGGAACCACTGTAAATAATGATATACTGCCCAGTGACCACTGTAAATAATGATATTCTACCCAGTGACCACTGTAAATAATGATATTCTACACAGGGACCACTGTAAATAATGACAGACTGCCCAGGGACCACTGTAAATAATTATATACTCACCAGGGACTACTATAAATAATGTTATACTACTCAGGGACCACTTTAAATAAAGATATACTGCCCAGGGACTTACTGACCAGGGTCCACTGTAAATGATGACACACTCCCCAGGCACTACTGTAAATGATGATATACTACCCAGGGACCACTGTAAATAATGATTATACACCCCAGGGACCACTGTAAATAATGATATACTACCCAGGGACCACTTTAAATAATGATATACTATCATGGGACCACTGTAATGAATGATATACTACCAGGAACCACTGTAAATAAAGACATACTACACAGGGACCACTGTAAATAATGATATACTACCCAGGGACCACTTCAAATAAAGGTACACTGCCCAGGAACCACTGTAAATAAAGACATACTACACAGGGGCCACTGTAAATAAAGACATACTACACAGGGGCCACTGTAAATACGTATTTACTACCCAGTGACCACTGTAAATAATGATATACTACCCAGGGACCACTGTAAATAATGATATACTACCCAGGGACCACTGTACATAATGATATACTACCCAGGTACGAATGTAAATAATGATATACTACCCAGGGACGAATGTAAATAATGATAGACTACTCAGGGACCACTGTAAATAAAGATATACTACCCAGGGACGAATGTAAATAATGATAGACTACTCAGGGACCACTGTAAATAAAGATACACTGCCCAGGGCCGACTGCAAACAGTGATATACTGCACAGGCGCACTGCAAAAAAATTATATACTACCCTGGGACCACTGTAAATAATGGTACGTTGCCCAGAAACCACTGGAAATAATGTTAAACTATGCAGGGAACACTAAAAATAATGATATACAGCACAGGGGCAATTTAAATAATGATATTTTACTCAGGGACAACTGTAAATAATGATATTCTACTCCGGGACCAGTGTAAATAATGATATACTGCACAGAGACCACTGAAAATAATGATATACTGCCCAGGGACCACTGTAAATAATGATATTCTACCAGGGTCAAATGCAAATAATAATGTACTACCCAGGCACAACTGTAAATAATTACATTCCGACCAGGGACCACTGTAAATGCTGATATTCTACCAGGGACCACAGTAAATAATGATTTACTACCCAGGGATCACTGCAGAAAATAATATACTACCGATGGACAACTATTAATAATGGTGAAGTGCCCATGGAACGCTGCAACTAATGATATTCTACCAAGGAACCACTGTAAATAATGATATACGACCCAAGGACCACTGTAAACAATGATAGTCTACCCAGTGAACACTGTAAATAATGATATACTACCGAGGGACCACTGGAAAGAATGATATCATACACAGGGACCACTTTAAATAAAGATATACTGCCCAGGGACCACTGTAAATAAAGACTTACTGCCCAGGGTCGACTTTAAAAGATGATATACTCCCCAGGCACTACTGTAAATGATGGTATACTACCCAGGGACCACTGTATATAATGATATACACCCCAGGGACCTCTGTAAATAATTATATACTCACCAGGGACTACTATAAATAATGTTATACTACTCAGGGACCACTGTAAATAAAGATATACTGCCCAGGGACCACTGTAAATAAAGACTTACTGCCCAGGGTCCACTTTAAAAAGATGATATACTCCCCAGGCACGACTGTAAATGATGATATACTACCCAGGGACCACTGTAAATAATGATATACACCCCGGGGATCACTGTAAATAATGATATACTACCCAGGGACCACTGTAAATAAAGATATACTGCCCAGGGACCACTGTAAATAAAGACTTACTGCCCAGGGACCACTGTAAATAAAGACTTACTGCCCAGGGTCGACTTTAAAAGATGATATACTCCCCAGGCACTACTGTAAATGATGATATACTACCCAGGGCCAGGTGGATATTGTCATAGATTGTGCGGTCCGGGACTGTGTAGGACTGGTCAGGGTGGATCATGTGGTCCAGCTCGGGGCCAAGGCGTAAACACAGCACCTTGGCAAAGATTTTATAGTCCGTGCTGAGGAGGGAGACCGGTCGCCAGGTCTTAAGTCGGCGGAGATCCCCCTTCTTGGGCAGCAGGTGGAGTTTGGTAAAGGTGTGTGTGTGATTCAGACATTCCCCACTAGGTGGAGTTTGGTAAAGGTGTGTGTGTGAT